>NW_004955489.1:4306822-4370593 GCF_000276665.1 Chinchilla lanigera
GATGGTAGTTGAATGGGAATTAGCCCAGGTATTCATTAATAGCAGAATGAATGACAAACTGTGACATATGCACACAATGCAATACTATTTGGCTTTTTTTTTTTTCAGTTTTTAACCATTATTAGTACATGTTCCCAATTCATAACGATTACTTCCTTATGGGGCATTGGTACATGTACATGGCACATCTTAATTCTCTTTGTATGCCTTATCCTACTCCTCCTTCCTTCATCCCTTAATCCCCTTCCCCATGAGAAAGGTCTCTCTGCTTCTTAATATCTAATCTTTATTTTGTTCTTCACTTATATTTTGGATTTCTCATATAAAAGAAACCATGCTGTATTTAAACTTGTGCATCTAGTTTACTACGTTTAACATTATGGTTTCAAGGTGCATCCATTTTCCTCAAAATGAATCATATTTATACTTCTTTATGGCAGAAGAGTACTCCATTGTGTATAAATACCATTTGACATTTGAAAATGATGACATATGGATATTGCTCAACAACATGGAAAAATTTGAAAACCATCATGATTAGGAAAAAAGGTCAGACACAGAAGACGAGTGCATACTCTGCGATTTTATCTCTGGAAAGTCCCAGAGAAAGCAAACTAATTTATAACGAAAAAAGTCCGATCAATGTTCCTTGGGGGTTGAGACAGGAGGCTGACTGGGAAAGGAACATTCTGGGGACAGTGTAGGTATGTCATATGTTCCCAGTAACACTGTATGATGTGGACAGCATTTATAATTACACAGAAATATGTCTTTTTCAAAAATCAGTGAATTCATAATCTGACTTGTACATAAATATTACACAGAAGTGAAAATTGTAAATATCAAAGTTTTATCAAGGTTATGCATGATTAGGTGTTTAGGAGGAAGTATACTATGTGTGTAATGTAGTAAAATAAGATAAACTGAGGGATGGATAAACCAATAGCCAGTGGATATAAGAAAGGAAGCACAAGAAAATGTCAGTGGTATAATGTAAAAAATGAGTCTCCAGTAACTTAACATCTCTTGGCTGCAACCCCACTCTTCTTGGCCCCATTTTATAATTGCAAATCTGTACTGTGCAACTGGCTCACCTGTTTGTTCCTGCGTTCTGTGTCCTTCTCTGCCATAATGGGTGTTGGACCATGACGACAAGATTAGAGGTACAATAGAGGACTGCCTTTAATTTTTTTTCTTCGTTTTGTCTCTTCACTTGGATGCTGCTGATTGCTGTAGCATTTGCCTTAGTGACAAGGTGTTTTTCTCCAGTAATTTTCTTTCTCTCCTTTGTGACATGCTGGTCTGGTTGTAGGGCATAATTCTCTTTACCCACAGCAACTAATGTTATCCTCTTTTCATGGTCATAACCTCTCAAATATCCAAGTTTCCGCTTTATAGAGATTTTCCTTTTAATCCAAGTTTTTTCCTTATTCACTTTTCCTTTGGCTTAGGGTGGCAGCTTTATCCTGCTACTACTGCTCTTGTTATACCTTAGAAGTTTCTTAATGCTGCTAGTATAATCTTTACTTTGTACAATTGTGATATACCACTGCTTAGTCAAAAAACAATGAAATGGTACCCAGTAACACTGTGTGAATTTCAGTCACAAGGGTATAACAATTGAGTAACTGAATAAAATATAAACTTTTCTAGTAGTTTTTTAGCCCACAAATAACAGGCACATTATATTTAGTGGTCCATCCCATCACTTCTTTCAACATCTGTCAATGACCAGGCATTGCACATCTGGTAGTCAATTCATGCACACCAATCTGTACAGCTAGCTGAATCTCATAGCTGCATTGAGTCCTTCTGTCTCCTTGATGAGCCTATCAGACATTTTATGAAAATGAGCAGTTGAAGGCAAATTGGTCAACTAAAATTAAAGTTCCGCTAAGCCACAAATCAAATGAAAAGTGATGAAGTTTGAAGTGAAATGAGAATAAACAAGGAAATGAAGTAATAGAAGATACAGCTAAGCTTGAGAATGTGGAACACTGAGGAGACCAGAAGAATTTACCAAGGCTCCCTCACTAAGCAAGCAAGCATTACTCTGTTTTCTTTCCCCCCACCTTTTTTTTTCTTTGTTGACGCAGAGCCTCACTATGTAGTTCAGGCTGGTCTTCAGCTCACTACGTAGCCCAGGCTGGCCTCGGAACTCACAGTGATCCTCCTGCCTCAACATCCTGAGTGCAGGGATTACAGGTGTGCACCCCCACACCCAGCGGCAATCATTATTTAAACTACCCCTTACCGGTTTTTACAAAAACTACAATGATTTAATTGCCTATGTTTCTTTTATTTTCTTTTTGTCTTTTTGAGATAGGATCTCTCTCTGCAGTTCAGGTTGGCCTTCAGCTCACTTTGTAGTGCAGGCTGGCCTTGAACTCACAATACTCCTCCTGCCTCAGCCTCTTGAGTGCTGGGATTATGGGCACGCACCACCATGCCATGCAGTTTCTATTGTTTTAAAATACTGTGTGCTAAATAAATATTACTTTGCTATGTTTTCACACTTACTTATAATGAACATTAAGAGTATTTAAATATTTTGAAAGAAAGTTATAAATGTCCTGGAACATTCAAAGTCTACTTCCCTATTGATCACTGAGGTTATTTTGCAGTTTCCGTTTGCACAAACATGTTTAGAGTTCTGCACTAACATGACAAATAGGAAATGTACATGATAGTCTTTTATTTCGTTCACAGTCCCTTAGGTTAAATTTCCTTTGTCAAAATGCTAATGTAGTTTATATTTCTTGTGTAGACACTAACAGTCAAGTGGCTATAGGAATGTTCAACGTGAAGTTCTTTCATCTTTGCTACATGTTGGAAAATTTTCAAAACAAAACGGTAGAAAAGAATCACACAAATCAGACAATCATTACTGTGTCCTACTTTCAGAGGAGTCAGAAAAATGAAGAAAAATTAACTTCTGCAATGAAAAACAACAAAAATATTTCTTTTTTGTTGTTGTTTTTTTTCCGGTACCGGGAATCGAACTCATGACCTCGTGCTTGCCAGACAGGCACTGTGCCACTGAGTTAAATCCCCAGCCCCCCCAAAAAATTTCTTAAACAATGAAAATGGAAACCCTGGGAATCCTGGCAGCAACAAAGTAACGTAGCGATATCACCTCATGCTAACCATTTCCAGAAAATTATGCCAAAGCAGAACAAAAGAGATTGGGATAATGCAGGGTGATTTAACAAAGAATTGGAGCCAACTGAAACTCTACAGAGGTGTGTCTGAAAACATAAAAGTCCACAGATTTTCTCCAATGCCTACTATCTGGGAAGAATCTGAGAGAGAGTGGATAAACAACATAGAGAAAATTCAAGAGTGAAATCTTGAGAGTAGAAGCCACTATCAACTACCTTCAAGAATTCTTCAGTCTTCCAGATAAGGTGAGAAAAGAAAGAAAAAGAAATATATTAAGCTGACATCACACCGCTCCCTAACTTTCAACATGAAGGCACTTTTGCAGCAGAGAACACAGACAGAAGCTTGATGAAATCTGTTAGGCAAAAGATGAATGAAGAAGTCTTGGTAACAAGAAGTGCACCACTCATTGTAGGAAGATAGAGCCATGTGTGCAATGCTGAGAAGAGAAAAAATAAAGGCACATGATTTTACAACCAGTTGCCAGATTGTTCTTCAAATATATGGGCAAAAGTCTTCTTTAAGCATGCACAAATTCAACGGCCTTACCTGAGAAAAAATCAAATGACAATTCCACTGGTCAATGAAGAGAGTTATCAAGGTGCAGAACCAAAGGATAAAGTTTTTCTGGCCAAGCACTAGAAGTAAGCACTGAATGCTTTTAAATAGAGATTAAAACCAAGCAGTTGCAAGAATTAGGACTTTAGAACTCAATTTAAATGCTAATACCCTTGACAAAATAAAAAAAAAACTAATGAGCATTGAAATTTTTCCACAGAGCTTAAAAACATTAAAAATAATTGCATGATTTTTGCTTATCTTCACCATATATTTCCAATTTTACTCTGACTTCTTTTTTTCCTATTAAATTCAAAACAAGTTGGTTGTATATTACTCATTTGAAATTTTAAGTAGATATAGTATAATCCCATTTTTTTCAAAGCGCTTTATGCATCTCTACAGCCATTCAGTCATTGGTATACTTGTGGAGGGAGTCATATGAAATAATATTTACCAATGTTAATGATGATTATTTCTGGGTGAGGGCTTTAAGATAATTTTACCCTTTGTTTTATTTCTCTATTGCTCCATTTTTTTAAATGACAAATAAGAATGTTTTGAAATAGTAAAGTCATTTAACGAAGAGGAAATTGAAACACAAAGATAAGAGTGCTTAATCAAAATGTGCCAATAAATAAAAATGAGAATGTTTAAAGGCCATCAAAAGATCTACTTTAAAGAAGTATCAATTTACAAATAATTCAAGTGTTAATTATAAATCATTCTCAATGATCTATAGAAAACACTAGGCCCTATGAATGAGGTAACAGTTATTTGTCCAATGTAGTTATGTGCATGAGGAAGAAAAAAACAAAACCGAAACCAAAACAAAATATAATAAAAACAAAAACAGAAAAGCACCCTCAGATTCTTTAGAAATGTCAATAAATTATAGTTTTAACAAGTTCAGAACGGCTTTCCCTCCTCAAAATTGATGAAAATTTGCTTTATTATTCTTGTATTTTATAAAGTAGTTTAAAATAGCCTCTAATCAACATTTGAAATTTATAACTATTTATAATTATCAGTCCAAATATCAAATAGAGGGTGGAACATTAAGACATTAAGGTTTTCTTTAAAATACCATTTTGCATTCTGTTAAGGAAACATGTTCGCTTACTTCCTATCCATTTACCAAATCCTCACTCAAACTCATTAAAAATCCACAGTCTTCAGTGTCTTCTCTATCCTGTACATTTCTACCAACAGAACAAAACTCTGTCGGTGTATTTTTTTCATTCATTTGCTAAATAAATTCCATGGAGTCATCTAACTGTGGGTAAATCAGAAGCAAATCAGTTCAGGGCACGACTATGCCCAATTTCATTAAACTACTTTTGGCAAATGGTGCTGGCTTTTTACAATAGTTTTCAAACATCTAATAAGCAATTGCTTGTAATTGTGCCATTGTCTTATACCAAATGAAAGAGCAGCCGGTACAGTGCAATGAACCCCTCCATTTGGGTTTTATTGCAAAGCTTTCTGGCCAAGCAATTCCTCCTGTCACGCTGTAGAAATTGCAGGGTTTGCTGCAATGTAGGCTTTTAACTTATCAAGAAGGACCAAGAGGAAAGAAAGGAATAGAATTACATAAATGAGTCCTGGCAGCCAAATTCTATTTCTCTTCTTTCCTGACAGGACAAAGCCTGGCCAACCTAGAAGGCCTACCACTTTCTTTAGAACCGTGATTACTTAGCAGTTTTCATTTCAATCCCCTAAATTGGTACACTGTGAGGAGACGCCAGACTAGGTGTAATTGTTGTGTCTTGAGTACTCTGTGAATGTCTGATCCTTCACGGGAAAGGAAATGAAAGAAATTATTAGTCAAGTTTCTCCTTTAAGCTATGCTCTAGGTCATTCATTTCTTTTTTCATTCATTGATCCTCTCTTGAGTAACATTATGTGCCAGGCACTTGTTTATTTATTTATTTTTGGTGCTGGGAATCGAACTCACAGCCTTGCACTTTCCAGGCAGGTGCTTTGCCCCGGAGCTATATCCTTGGGAAGGCACATGTTTAACCACTAGGGACATCATACCAAATAAGGTATACAAGTGATACTGTAATATAGCATGACATAAATATTTAGTCTTTGACCCTGGTCCCTAGTACACTGGTCCATAAACCCTTGGAGTTTCTGGAATGATAACAGCATCTTCTACATATTGATGAAGCGCCTGGTATTTGGGGAACCTAAGACAGCTTCATGACATGGGCTAGTCGCTGGGAATACTAAGTCATTATTGGAAGGTAGGGATTTTCAGCCCCAATCTCCAGCCTCAGGGAGGGTAGAAAGTCTGACAGTTGAACTGATCACCAATGGCAAATGATGTAATTAATCATACCTACATCAATCAGCTTCCACACAGCCCAGAAGGACATAGTTCAGAGAGCTTCTTGCTTGCTGAGCACATGGAAGTATCCAATTGGTAGCATACTTGGGGGAGACACGGACACTTCTTTGTACCCCTTCTCTTGTTACCTCAGTGTATGCATCTCTTCACCTGGCTGTTCTTCTGAATCCTTTATTACTATAATAAGCTAAAAGATGAGTTTCCCTGAGTTCAATGATCTATTGTACTAATTAATCAAATCCAAAGAGGAGGTAATAGGAACCTTAGTTCATAGAGAGTCATCTGAAATACAGGTAACAACTTAGAGTTTGCAATTAGCATCAGACATGGTGGACACTTAAGGAACTGGGCTCTTAACCTGAGAGCTGATGCTATCTCAAAGTAGATACTGTAATGCCAGAATTGAGTTACATTGCAGAATACGAAGCTGGGGTCTCAAAGAATTGCTTGGTATATAAGGAAAATTTTCACATACAGTTTGGTGACCAGAAATTTCTTGGCTGACTGTTATGTGACTGTCTAGGAATTGGAGAAAATATTCCAAAGCTGGACCTTCCAATCATATGCTTTCTTATTTTCCCCATTAGTAGTGACCTCTCCTCCAACATGATACGCCACTTAAAATCCTCACATGATGTGTAATTCTCTTCAGCCAACCTCCCCTACTATATAGGAAACACTTTAACATTATAGACTGTGTTTTATTCCACTTGGAATCCATTTTAGATGGAATTGTATTCTCCTAAAATATGTCGAAGTACTAATCCCCCTATTTCAGAATGTCATTTTACTCAGAAACAGCATCTTTTCAGAGGTAAACAAGTTACAGTGAGGTCACTCCATGGGCCCTAATCCATTATGACTGGCATGCTTATAAGAAAAGGGAGATTTGGACACAAAGGCAGACATCTGCAGAGGAAGAATGCAACATAAAAACAGAAAATTGGAGTGGTACATCTACAAACCATGGAATGACAAAAACTGTTGACAAACAACCAGAAGCTGACACACAAAGAAGGAACTTACCCTAGCACTTTCTGAGAGAGCATGGTCTTGCCAACGTCCTGATTTAAGAATTTTGGCCTCCAGAGTAGTGCGAGAATAAATTTCTGTTATTCTAAGCTGTCCAGTTTGTGATATTTTGGTTATGGTGACCAGCAAACTAATATGCATCACTCTAGTAGCTTAAGAAAGAAGTAACTATTTGATGAATAAATAAATGAAGCACTTTATAAATAAGTAATTTTGTATCCATTTTACAAATGAGGAAGCTCAGGCATGAATATATCTGAACGCTGTATGTGACAAAGATGTGGATTTAGCTGACCTTCAAAGCATAGATAGTTCTATGACAAAGAAATAAGGTTTTGTGCGAGTGTCCATTTTACTTAATAAACACAATCCCTTTAGCTTACTATAGTTTATCGCAGCAGGGCATGCGTGTACGACCTTTACCTTGCGTTAAGAGAAGCAATGAAACTCAAAGAGCAGAGCTGATTACTTGGAGATGACCTCATAAGCCAGACTGCACAGGGAATAAAGTCTCCAGGGCCATATGAAAGTGAAATGTCTGCAAGTTCCTTTGTAAGCTGGAAAAAACTGGTTGCCACTGGAGCAAAAGTCATTACTAACCCTTCAACTTTCTCAATGTACATTATGGGTAACTTCTCCTTGGAAATCTATCAAATGGTGTGGGGAAAACTCTAATGTGCAGTTGCACTTGTCACTCTCAAAAGAAGGCAAATAATTCATTTTTTAACAAATAGGACCAGTTCAACCCTGGTTAGGTTCTAGAACAGCAACCACACACAAACCTGATGGACTTCAGGAAGCCAGTAAAAAGGAATATTGAAAATCACGAGCTTTGTTCGGCATTAAGAAGACCTGAGCTTGAATCCGATCTGTATACGTTATTAGCTGCGTGACTGTAGGACAGTCACTAAAGTTCTCTCCGCCTCTGCTTCATCATGAATGGTGGAAATTGTTGTCAGTGCTACCAGATAACCTACAGTAATAATGACTAGACCTGTGAAATTTTAATTCGGAAAATTATGCATGATCTTTTCTGGGCCACCTAAAGCATTTCTCTGAATCTTTCCTTTGTATTCAGCAGACTAATGCTGGTTAGTTGTTCTGAAAACACAGTCTTGAAATTTTATTTCATAGTTATTGGTGAGGGCGTCCCCAAGGCCACACTCCTCCAAGGGATGACTTTGACCATCTTGCAATGCTGCTATTTTAAGTACTGGCCTCTGAGACTCCAGGAAAATAAGGGGTAATTATGGATGATGGTAATAATAGAATTTTACACCTGATTCTGAAAGGAGTGTATTTCATTTTTGCACATCCCATTGGACAGATGTAGTTACATAGTCCCAAAATAACTGCAAGAGAAGCTTGGAAATGTAGACTTGCTGGGAACACAAGTAGAAATGGGAAAGGAAATTAAGAGGATTAGAGTCTATCCACATTAGTTTTATTTCTATTGTAATAAGTGTATATCATTTCAGTAAGATTTTTATACTTTCATATTAACTAACTGCCAAGGAAGCATAGATTTCCCAACTACGCTCTGAGATGGTTGTTTTCTATCTGTAGGGAACCACACTCAGAAAAATAGCAACCAAATTCTTAGGGACCAAAGAAAATGGTTTTCGTAGACCAAATACATTGTGACCTGGAATATAGCTAGGTACTACTGATGCTCAGATCTCCCTTATTCAAGGAGAGCAGTGTCCCCATACCAAAACTGTGTCATAGAAAAGAACTTGGTCCAGAAAGGTTCCAAGCAAGGGCAGGAATTATAGTACATATGATAAAAGCCATAAGATGCTTAAAGAAGATGGATCCTTAGAGATGGAAAATGACAAGGGCACGGAAAATATCTGATGATGTGTCATAGCATGAGCCACCATGCACACAATTCTTCATCTTCAGTTTGCACTTTAATCAAGAAGGATATTACTTTGCTACTCACAGGAGCTAAAAATATTTATTCCTTTGTTGTGATGAAGCAGAATGTCTGAAAGAAAGAATTAGCAGAGGACAAGATTTGAGATACAAAACGCTCAGATTATTGAAGAAGATAAAAAGTTACAAACACACACAAACAAAGGGAATCCTTCTCCAGCAAGCTACAAAAAGCAGCTTGCATTTTGCTGCAAGTATTGTGATGAAGGAGCCTTGAACAATCCAGTGACAAGCATTTTGTATCTGAGCAATTTTTAAAGGTAATAGATACCATTTATTGAGAGTTTAACATATTTAGCAGACACTCATACAGTGATTATGGTGTGCTTACTAGTTTAAGCACTCCATAAATCTTAATTCACTAATTGTCTTTACCGTCCCATGCATTAGATACAATCATCATGCCTATTTTATAAGCATGGATACTGAGCTTTAATCACTACATCACAGGACTTGCTCTCCTGGCTTGCAGCTTCAGGTCTTGAGTTCCCAACATCCACTTTTCAATGAGGGGGACGTCTTTGCATTCTTTCTGCATGTGAACGCTGGTATTAAGAGTCAAAAATCTCAAACTTGGCTACTTCTTTTCTCAATCTGCATTGAGTATTCTAGTAAACCCTTAAAAAGTTTTGCAAAAAACACCATAACCCATGAGAGAAAACCTTCCCAGTGTGGACATGCAGCAAAATTAATTCAATAAGTATGTGTTTAATGAATAAATGAATGAGGAGGCAGTGAGAAAATCGAGGTGATGTCCATGGGGAAGCAAGAGAAGCCATGTGAGAGGAGACAAGCAGAATTCATTTGGTAACTGCGTAAGAGGTGCTATTTTTAATATTTACTCATATATTGCCTCTGGACTCGAAACCCACATCAAAAATGCACATACTGTTCAAACTAGATATACTATATTGTAAGAACTTTCCACATCTGCTTTGCCTGAGTTCCCCAGGAATATTATATGCATGCTTCATCTTGGAGATCAACTTTATTAGCCTGAGCAGAAAGAATTTTGAATAAACAAAGTCAGTGAACAAATCTTCCACTCTGAATAATCAAAGTCAGCGAACAAATCTTCCACCCACCATCATTCAAATCCTACTGACTTTTAAGTGAGTTTGAGGCCAACCTGGGCTATAAAGTGAGTTCAAGACAAGAACTGCATAGTGAAACCCTGTTTAAAAAGATAAAAAGAAGTTTTAAAAAAGAAGCTGTTTTTCCTATTTTCACGAGGACCAAGAGTGGGATAGTTTATCTATCATAAGAAAGCCTGCTCTTCACAATTTCATCAGCCAGATAATAGATGCTTTACAATTTACTAGATGGTCTTTCGAAGAGACTGAGCCTGCAATTGTGTATGAATGTACACTTTGACAGAGAGATTGTACTTGTAGGAAAGACATATGAACAAAATATGAAAAGCTACATACAAGTCTATTCATGTGCCCTTAGTCATAATAATGAATGGTCGGGCACAACTCAAACCCTTACAAATATAGTATTACTTGAATAAATAATACTCGATTTGCATAAAGTGAAGGAAAGTATGTATAGAAAGCCACTGTTTAGCTAAGAAAAAGGGACCCATTTTCTCATACCAAAAATCAAAGAGCTTTGAAAGCCTACTAAAGTTATAGCCACAAGCCGCAGACACTGTGGAGGTTAATTTTTATTGTGAACTGGACACCTAGAAAGTTAGTAAATGGTACTTCTGAGAGTATCTACCTGTATGCATATTTCTAGAGATGAGTGATATGTGGATAAGCGAACTGAAGGAGGAGATCCACCCTGAAGGTGGGCAGCATAACCCAGTTTCTTGGACTAAGCACCTACTGTCTTCTTCAGGTTTCCAGCATGCAGATGGTCACTGTCACTCTGTCCATCTTCTGATCCCTTAAATCAGACTAATAAATGTTTTTGGATCTGTTCCTCTAGAGAATACGGACTAGGATTGGCAACAACATAATGAGGCGTCTACTAAACAAAGATAGAAACATATTGGAATCAATCAACATATGAAATACTGACACCCATGTATTTATACTGGTATTTCAGAAAAAGCCACTGTTCATCTGTTATGGCTTGTGTGTAGATGTTCACTCAAGACTCACGCAGTCATTGGACTTTCTCAGAGGTAGCTGAGTCTAGAGTGTGTGATGCTGCCACTCACACCCCCAATTCCAGCAGCCTGCATAGAATATGAATGGAGCACAAAGATGCTGCTAAGGTCAGTATTTGCTCTTGTTGTCTTTTGCCTGCCATGAATTGTTCTCTTCTGGAAAGTCACTCTACTCTGCAGCCAGCTGAATATGGACTGAAACCTCTACAAACTGTGAGCCAAATAAACCTTTCCTGCCTTAACTTTAGGTGTCGGGTATTTTGTCTCAGCAAGAGAAAAATAACCAAGTCAACATATTTGGAGGATACTAGGGAATTAACTTGTGTGCACTGCTTTCTATTGTTTAAATGAAAGCATAAACCAAAAACTTAGAGAAAAAGTTTGTCTAAGAAGAAAAGAAATGAGATAGAGGCTACACAGTTATATCCAGTGTTTCTTTCAGTATAACTAACTGTATAGATTTTATTTTACATAAATAATTTACATAACTTTGAAAATTAAATCTTGATAAAGAAGTCTCTAGAACATAAAAGGAAAATTAAGCATTCTATTTTATTATCATGTCTTTATTTTATCATATTTTGATTAACATGTAAACATATATGTATTAATAGTGTACTATGTGATATTTTAACACTAACATATTGCACAGATTGATGAATCAGAATACAGTAGGTCCCCAAACTACAAACGTATTCCATTCTGGGAGAATATTCAGAAGTTGGATTCTTTTCTAAATCCAACAAAGTGAGTCTTATAGAGCACACCTGTGAAAGTTCATAACTCAAATGTTTATAAGTTGGGGACTTTCTGTAATTAGAATTTAACTTCCCTTATTATTTATGTTTAGAGCCTTTAAGTCCTTTGTTCTAGATTTTCATAAAATACAGAATGTGCCAAAAAATGTATAGACACTTCAGGAAAAAAAAATTGTGTAAATATATTAATACTAAATGTATTGAGATATCATGAGATTTATACAAGTTACCTTTGGCCTCTACAATTGCAAGAGGTGCTTAAAGTAGTGGCGTTATCTTCCAGATATTTAATAGCACAGCCAACTGCTGCTTGGGTAACCTTGATCACGGAGGTTGTTGCATATGCAGTTACAGTTTCTTCTCTAAGGGCCGGCAGTGTAGTGGGTTTTCTGTGATATACGACATCCTCCATGTTCTTCCATATGAAGGTAACACATCTGTTGATAAAACATCATATTATTTTTCTTTGACTGAAGTGTGCATACATTTTTCAGCAGACCGTGTATATGTTATTGTGAACCCTAGTCACCCCAATGTATTGCTGTTATCATTGTTTAAATAGTGTTTGCATGTAAAGTTACCCTGTATAACACAGGTTTGAACAGTGCAGATCCACTTTTACTTGGATTTTGTTTTTCTTTGTTTTGGGAGATTTGCAACAGTTTATGGACAAACCAGATAGCCTAAAAACATAAAAAAAAATAAGAAAAATGTAGATCATGAACACAAAAAATGTATGTAGATTGTAGTCTATTTTTTTTGTTTGTTTGTTTGTTTTTTTTTTGTTGTTTTTCTCCGGTACCGGGAACGGAACTCACAACCTTGCGCTTGCCAGGCAGGTGCTTTGCCGCTGAGCTAAATCCCCAGCCCTTCTATTTTACCATTTACTACCATAAAATATACACAAATCTGTCACAAAAATTTAAAATTTGCCAGACTCATTGGCCATGCCTTTAAGAGGCTGAGGCAGGAGCATCTGAAGTTCTAGCCCAGTCAGGCCAGTTTAGCAGCTTAGCAGCTAAGCAAGAACCTGTCTCAAAATTAAAAAGAAAAAGGGCTGGGAATGCAGCTCCATAAAAGGCATGAAGAACAGTCAGTAACAAGAGCAGAGCGGTGTCCCGGGAGCCCTGAGTAGCTACACTGGCCCACCTGGCCTAGTTGTTTTCACAGCCTGCTTGGTCATCATCTCCACAGCTAGAAGCAGGGGTAGGATGCCTGGCACTCACCGGGCACCTACCACCTCCTCCACAGTACCGCCAACACTTAGTCTGTCAGCACAGACAACGGGTCAGAAAGAGGTGGCCTGGGTCAGTTCACATTTGTGGCATTGACAGACAGGACAATGTCATCACAAGGAAGGATTAGGCAACAGTGAAGTAGCTCTATGTATGAAACAGATATAGTTTCATCAACAGGCATGACACCCAGGAAGATGTATTTGTACACTGCAGTACTATAAAGAAAGGTGACCCCAGAAGTACCCTTGCAGTCTAAGCGCAGAAGACATGGGAGAGCTGAAGGATAAAAAGAGTGGGAAGGCATCAAATGCTGCCAGTGCTAGTAGAATTCTAACCCTGAAGAGCAAATGCATAGCCAACTGGAACCATGGTAGCTGCTAGGCATATTCTAGAGGTCTTCCAGGCAATTCCAGAAGATTTACCAGAATAATGAGTGAGGAGAAGAAAGAAGGGGCAGGATGCACACCCAAACTCCAGGCCCAACAGCATGGGCCCTATAGCAAGTGGAGGCTCCCACCCGACTACCTGCTGAGGTCCTGTGGGTATGGAGTACAGGTGTTGCCCCAACCCATGGAAGGAGAGGTGACATGCTGTGTTTACCATCAGGGTACAGGACAAAGTAGACCAATGGGACAGGATATGTATTTGGCTGTAATGCATTTCCAGAGAGCCCCTTCTCACCAAAAAAAGACTAGGGAAGACAGCAATCCAAACTAGAAGGGACTTTAAGGGCCTGAGGTCCAAGGTCAGCAACTACCTCAAACATCAGTATCACTGCAACTGCAATTACCTATACAGAAAACCCCAGTCCACACAATGGCAAAGAGACAAACAGAGCCAATCCACAAGCTGAGAATCAGCCCACTCCCGAGGCCAAGCAAGGCAGGCCTGAATAAACACTGCTGTGTGCCTCTAACAACACCTAGTCATCCAACAACAAGGTGTTAATATAAAATTCCAGTCATAATAAATAAATAAAAGATTGGAACTTTTAGGCCTAAAGTATGGTGGTATATCAATTCACGCATTCCACAATGCTAGGGAAGATAGCCACGGTTGTTTCCATCAGCCTGTGCAGACTTCAAAATGGAAGCAAAATTTTGTAAAATACTTCTGCTTGTGAACTGAAATGTTCACAGACAGAAGCATTTGTGAACTGAGATCTTACTGTATTTGCTCTTTACCTATTGACCAGATAACTAAAACTATCTGCTTTATCTATGCAGCCTGAAGCTTTCACTGTTCTTATCTAAAAACATTTCTTCTGGAGAATGACACACACACTTCTTTTAAAGGTCAGGAATTTTTTCAACACATCTTTAAGATTTTTAAATTATTTAATATTTTAGTAAAATTGAGATTTGTAAGAAGATAATTTCTTTCATATTTAATAAAAGTTTACATGCTGATTTTTTTAAAAAATTCAACAAACTTCAAGAATTTGCTAATAAAATCTTAAATAAGATTTTTAAAGTTGTATACAAAGTTCCATCTGTATGGGGGGTCAGTATTGTTAAATCCTCTTATTGGTGAAATGTAAATTGTAATACATATATATATATATGAAATGTATATTTGTGTGTATGTATAATATACACAGATGGTATACAGATGTATATGTCTATACAAACAAATTTGTTTATAGACACAGAACAAGATTTGAAAAATAAGGGAATTTGAGTAATTGAGTACAGCATGTGAAAGTAAGTAATAAAATGCAGTTGTATTTATTTATTTTGTGGCACTGGGGATTGAACCCAGAGCCTCGCACAGAGCTATATCCTGTGCAAGGTTTTATATATATATATATATCCCTTTTTTTTCATTTTTTATTTTGAGACAGGGCCTCAATAATTTGCTATGCTTCCCAAGCTGGGCTTGGACTTGTGATCCTCCTGCTTCAGCCTCACAGACTTCTGGAATTATACCCATGCAGTACTATGCTCAGCTACGTGGAGATTTTATTAAGCTTCAGTGAAAATGCACTTGTTCAAATTTGAAGTACTATAAGAATGATTCATTAGTCAAATATTTATTAAGTCCTTGTGTGACAGGTACTGTGCTCTGTGATGGGCATGCAGTGACAAATTATAAGCATGTAAACCCTACTGTGCCGTAGGGAAACAAAACAATAAACAATAAACAAGTAAATAACCCATGAACATGTAATTACAAATTGCACTGAGAGCATTCCCATACCAGCCAATGTTTACTGAGTGGGTTTGTATCAGGAACTATTGTAAAGGGTAGACTTACAGCTTACAGAGGAAGGAACTAAAGCACATCTACGTTAAGTAGCTAGCAAAGGTCAAATAGCTTATACGTGAAACAGCTGTGAATCTAATCCAGGCTGTCTGACTACAGAGCATGAGCTCCTATTACACGCTGAATAGGGACACTCTGAAATTACCAGGAGAACACTAGGTCTTACAGCTTTTATTGGCTAGGGAAGGCCCTTCTGAGTACCTGACATTTATGCTTAGAAATAGAGCATTAGAGTGAGCTAACTTGATCCACATAAGTATTAAATGGCCTCCTAAATGGAAGAAAGCATGGAGAGTAAGTAGGCAAAACAAAAAACCCGGATAGTGGGTTAAAATGAGGCTCCCGCAAGCCTCAAATCATTCTTTCACGTCTAATGGGAGCATGTGGCAAAGGCAACTACAGTGACATATTTGGTCTGGCAATAAGGGGCGAAGGAGCAGGAAGAAACATTAGTCCTCACCCTGGCTGCAGCAAGCCTCTATATTTTGGCTTCCCTCTGGGCTACTTTCCAGATAAGCTCCCAGGCCCAGCAGCAGCTTCACATGCTTTGCTTCAGTGCTCCTTTGCCTCACAGAGGCCCATTCCACACTCTCCTTAGGGCCAGGCCCATCCCAAGTGTCTCAGTCTGGGATACGCCTGCAGGATGCTACACATTGAACAAGTGGGCAACCTCTGCACTTACTGAGCAGCAAGGCCAGCCGCCAAGCAAAAAGTAGTGGAATAAGGGAAGAAGATGATTGCAGTGCACTTCAAAAGTCACTCCAGACATTGCTCGCTAAACAGTCTTTTAAGAGTTCTTGCTGCCAATTGGCATGAATGTCAGAAAAGCTTGCCCATGTTGATATAACCCTTATTGGATCTGCCAGTGCTCAATAAAAGAGGCTGCAGGCTTAATGAAGACCGTATTTTAGAAAAACTCTAGATGATTCTTAAAAATGATGACAATGTTTGAAATCATAGGGAATTTGCAGAAAAAGAATGATGATATGTTATTGTTTTCATCAGAAAGTACACATACAGTTCCTTTGAATTTAAAGGAAAACACCCTAATCCTCTTATACTTCATTCAAAACTAAAATTTTCAAGTGTTTTTGAAATGGATTTTTTTCAGAGAACATGAAATTCAAGGATAATTTGCATTCTGATAACATGCGGATTCAACCTGAAGAACTAGAAATATATTTGATTAACCTGCTAGCAAACCAGAAACTATTTCAGCAAATGTAGTGGAGGCCACTTTAATAGAGAAATATTACACACAGTACTATCTTATCCAGAACTGTCTTTCATGTAAAGCACTGGATGGTGGAGGAAATGGTCAACTGAATGGTTCAAATGTGTTCAGTGTCTTGAAATGAAGATGCTGTTACCCAGAATAAGGATGACGATCATGACTTGAGAGATGGGGATACTGACAGTAGGTTTCCCAATCTCTGTCAACCTAGGGGCATTAAAAAAAAAAATCATTGCTCCTTTAAGATACAGCAAGTGGGACTGTTCATATTGGGAACACAAGAAGCCAAAGGTAAAAGAAAAGTAGCCCTAGCAATAGCCAGTCCCCTCTTCTGGAGCTTCCAAGCACATGAAACATGCTTGCGATCTCAGAATCTTTATGGATATTGAATTCAAGAATGGAGGGTGCATCCTTAGGAAACCCATTTGAGGCAGGAAAGCAGAAATTACTGCATGCCATGAAAACTGAGAAAGGAGCTCTGCTGAGTTTAATGACAAAGAATTTGGTAGGGTTTTAGTCATGAAGGAGCAACTTGCTAAAAAAACTCTGGGTCAGCACGTTATTTTTTCTCTTTTCAGAATGGTTTAATGTTACATTGCTTTTATAATGCAAAAAAGAATTAGTACATGGATTGATATAGTTAGTTAATGAACCAAAGATTTATCTGAGAATGACCTTTTTAGCTAAAAATTAGTCCCCATTACTCAGCATTTTAAGCAAGGGTGTTCTCACACACACACCATTTAGTAGGAAAGAAGCAAAAGGAAATGAAAAATGGTCTCAAAATAGGAGCAACTTGCAGTGATGAAGAGAAGCTGCAAAAAAGAGGCTTAAGTGTGCATCTTAAGAGCACCAGACTGCAGCAGAGAAAACAACATCCGCTTCCAAGCCTCCCATGAAAATGCAATCAGAATTAAGAGCTAAGGTGTGTGCAATACACAATGGCAAAAGTAAGCACCCTGCTTAAATGCCTAGACTCTCCCTTTTGTGTGCTGGTTTTAAATGAATGGATTCTCAAAATAATTAAATATCTAAAATTAGCATTCTCTATTTTTCAGCTAACTCCTTGCAAAGAGATGAGAAATGCAGCATAAGCTGAAATTTTGCAGAGGATCTATTCTTGACCAGATGCTAATCATTTGTCACACCTGAAAAAAGACTTTACTGGCCCTTTCTTTCCTAGATATTACTATTCTCAGCATAATTCAGCTGGTCTCACTGGGGATTGGTTTGTCCAGAAGGAAAAACAAAGGGCTGAGACCTAGAGGCCAGTGAATTTTCACCAGGAATAGACTGCAGGGTTGGAGAGATCAGGGCAATTACTTTTAGCAGTGAAATTATGCTTTGATGAGGCCATGGGGGAGGGGCAAAGTGAAGGAATAAACAGGCCAGTTCATTTTTTTTCAGTTTCCCTGACTCAGCAGCCCTTTGGCTGCTCTAATACAGGAGAATAGGAGCCCTGACAACTCATGGGTCAGCAGAGCATATGCTGTTTACATAAAACCTATCAATGCATTGCAGTATGGCTGGTCTTCAAAAACTTGCCTTGCCTACAAAAATTACAACAGCTCAGTTCCCATCCTTCAGCTTGTCTACATCTCCCTGACTGCCTTTCACTGACTGACCACTTTTTTTCAGAGCTGATATACAGATCATGTAATCGTTCAAAAAATTGCAAATCTCCCTGAGCTACGAATATTTTTTAAGCGTCCGCAGAAACTAGTGATTGAAGACTTTTTAAATTGCAAACTTCCTGTTGAGCTACAGCCAGTGGTCTGGACTGTAACAAGGTCTAATAACTTGGGAAGAGTCAAGGCAATCTCCTAGAAGCTCATTAATGTGCAGAATAAGGCAGACTGGCAGCACTTCCCTCCCTGCTCATTCGCTGGCCTTTTCCCTGTGGAAGCAGTTACCCTCAAAAAAAGTCTCTGATCATTTTGCTTCTGATTACCACTCCATTCCATTCCAGCTCCAGAAATAGGTATACATCGTCCACAAGCTGGAATTTTCTATCAGGAGCAAATGCAAACTTCTGACTAGGTGCGATGAACCTCCTGCTCGGTCCCTCGCTCTGCACATGTACTCACAGTGTCTGAATCTAAAACTCTCAACTTCTAACACACTTCTAATCTACTGCAGGTCAGACTGGTGTCTGCATTACTGACTCATTCCATCAAAACATGAAGTGGGTTGTAAATCACTATTCAAACAGAACCAGCAATTAGGAAGAGAAAAAATAAATGAAGGGGATGATAGTATAAAAGAAGTAGATGCTTTTGCAATGCAGCCTTGGGAGAGAAAAAGAAAACCTTTAATTGGTGTCTTAGTCCATTTGCACTGCTGTAACAAAAATACCTAAGATTGAGTGATTTATAAACAATACACATTTATTGCTCACAGTTCTGGAGGTTGGGATGTCCAAGATGAAGGTGTCAGCAGATTCAATGTCTGATTAGGATGTAATCCTCATAGATGGGACCTTCTCCGTGTCCTTACTTGGCAAAAGGGGCTAAGAGGTTCTTTCAAAGTTTACTTTAGAAGGCACGAATCCCCTTCCTGGGGGTTCCACATCCATAGCCTAATCACCTCCCGAAGACTCCACCTCCTAGTACTATCACCTTGGAGGTTAGGTTTCAACATAGGAATTTTGAAGGAATAAAAATTCAAATCATGACTTTTTACCTTGATCTCCAAAATTCATGTCCTTTTCACTCTCAAAATACATTTATTCCATCACCCTAGTCCCCAACGTCTTAACTCATTTCAGCATGAACTTAAATCTCATTGAAATATCATCTAAATCAAATGAAGGTGAGATTCCAGGTATAATTCATTCTTATGATTGAATTGCTCTCCAGCAGTGATCTTGTGAAATCAAATAAGTTATGTGCTTGCAAAATACACTGGTAGGACAGATATCCCCATTTCAAGAGGGAGAAATAGGAAAGAAAGAAAAAGAAAGACAGGTCCCTATGAGGTCCAAAATTTAACAGGACAAGCACCGAATCTCCGGGCTCGAGAATAATCTCCTGACTCCATGTGCTGCCTTCCAGAGGCACTGGAGCAGGTATTATGCCCGGAGGCTGCAACAAACTCCAACATCATTCTTTTACTTGGTGCCCATGTCAGTCTTCACATGTTGGAGTCTCTTCCTTGGAGCTCTTCTCGATTGGAATCATACTCAGGTGGCTCTTCCAATTGTGGGGCCTCTACAGTGGCCCCGCTCTCACAGTTCCAATAAACGTAGCCTTAGTAGAGGAGCTCTGTGCTTGCTTCTTTGGCAGTTCTCTGCCTTCGCCTTGAGGCTCTGTGCAGCAAACTCTGTAATCTTGATGGAAACAGTCATACCCCCAGGGTTCCTGCACTCTGTCCAGTACCAGAAATGGGCACCGCTAGCATTTACCACCTGTATTCTCTAGAAGAGAGGCCACTTAGCCTGCAGTTCACCTGGGCCCCTTGGGGCCACATTTCAGATAGCTATGTGCACTGTGCCAGAATTCAGGGAGCAGAGACTTGAAGCAGCACTGGGCAGGTACCCACGGACCATCTCTTCACCTAGTTCTGTCCGTTACTCTTTGGCACTCTGGATCTGTTAGGCCTTGGAGGACACTCTTCCATTGTCTTGATGACTAGCAAGGACCTATCTCTGCTAATCTCATCATACCCTCAGTTTTCTATCCTCAACAAACTATTTCCTTCTTTATAACATAGGCAGACTGAAAATTTTCCACTTCTTTAAGTTCTGCACCCTTTTAAATGATGAATTCCATTTCAATTAATTTGTCTCCTCTTGTAATCAAAAGGAGTCATGTAAAACTCTCAGCATTTTGCTTAAAGACGTCTTCTATTTGGTAGTTTATATAATCATTCACAAGTTCTATGTTCCCCCAAATGATTATGACACACTTCTGCCAAGGTCTTTGCTGCTTTGTAACATGGATGGTGTCTCCTCCATTTTCCAATAAGAAAATCCTCATTTTCCGTCAGAGATCTCTTGAGAACGGCCTTTACCCTCCATGTTTCCACCAATATGCTTGTAACTGCTTAGATATTCTCTAAGAAGACTGAAGTTCTCTTCCTAGGTTCTTTTCTTCTGATCCTTCATCAGAATTGTCCTTTACCGTCTGCTCACGACAATGTGGGCTTTTTCTAGCCTGCTCCTCCAAATTCTTCCAGCGTCTATTCAAAGCTACTTTCTCATTTTTAGATATTTGTTATAGCAGCACTCCACCTCCTCACACAAATTTTTATCTAATTTAGGCTTCTGTAACAAAATACCTGAGACTGGGTCCTTCACAAACAAGTCATGCATCCCTTTTAATTATGCATTATTCAAAGTTTTAGAAGTGAGAAAGTCCAAGATTAATGTGTCATCAGAATTGATGTCTTGTCAAATTTCACTTTCTGCTTCATGGATGGCATGTTGCTACATCCTTACGTGACAGAGGGGTTAATGATTCACTCAAGCCCTTTTATTGAAAAAAAAAAACACAAAACTCCTTCAGCAGAACTCTACCTTCATGACCTAATTACCCTCCAAAGCCTCCACTCATTAATGTTATTACCTTGGAGGCTAGGTTTCCACATTACGATCTTCAGAGAGACATAAACATTCAGATTATAGAAAATAGCGTCTATGTGTCTGTCCATAGGAAGGAGATGCCTACTACCTAACGGAAACAATGGGAAGCCATAATGAGTGGATCAAGTCTTTTTCCCTCTAGTAATAAAGAGGATGATTGAGAACAACCAATGTGCACTCTGGGAGGCTGAGGCAGTAGGAATTGTGAGTTTGAGCCCAGCCTGTGTAACTTAGTGACTTAACAAGACCCAGTCTCAAAAAGAAAAAAAATTGAAGGGCCCAGGATAAATCTCAGTGTGAAGGCCCCAGGTTTAAATCCCAGTATTGATTTTAAAAACTCCACAGACAGGGACTGGGGATTTAGCTCAGTGGCACAGTGCCTGCCTTTCAAGTGCAAGGTCATGAGTTTGATTCCCGGTACCAGAAAGAAAAAAAAAAACCTCCACAGACATACATAGAAGGGAATCTGTCAGAGAACTGCCAATCAGGATCATAAAGCAACATTTTTAAGGTACTTTCATATAATAGCTAGAACTTAAAGAACATTTACTGTGCTTCAGATGCTGCTCTAATTGTCTTACATGCATCAACAAATTTAATTATCATAATACCCTATGAGATAGGTAATATTACACTTTCCATTTAGGGATGATGAACTTGAGGAACAAATGCCGCTTTTTACTACCACACTACAGTCTGTATCGGGAATTAACAAACTTTTGCTGCAGAGTCAAATCATAAATGCATGTGGCATTGTGGGCCACATGAAGTCTGTGTTCCAAGTAGCAGCTGTGCTGCTTTAGAGTGGAGAGAGAAATAGACAGTATGCTTATGAATGGGCATGGCCATGTTCCAATAAATTTTCTTCACAACTAAAGTAAAAAAAGGGGTGCATAGTTTGCAGTCACAGTTTTGGCCGTAGTTTATAGACCTCAGATCTATATTTATGAACCACAGGAGAATTTAGAGACATGTGGTGCTGTTGTTTCAAACTGTATTGTGTAGATAATGAGATTTTCCATTTTTCTGTAGGCAGTTTGGTTGTATAGGTCTGCATCACTGAATCAGTTTGCCTGAGGGGTACAATGTGCCCAAAGAGCATAACTGCTACTTATTGGAGTCAACAAAACTCTTGGCTCACCAAAAGAGCCACTTAAACGGTATCCCAAATATCCCTGCATTAGAATAGGGAAAACAGTACAGGCCAGGAAGTTTTAGACGTGTTCTGAGATTCCTTCCCCCATTATAAAAGCAAAGCCCATTAGAATCATCCATCCTGGGGGCTGGGGATTTAGCTCAGCAGCAAAAGCGCCTGCCTGGCAAGCGCAAGGTCGTGAGTTCGGTTCCCGGTACCAGAGAAAAACCAAAAAAAAAAAAAAAAGAATCATCCATCCTAAGAACAATGTCATTTCAGGGAACATCTGAGTCACAGGATGGGAGAAGTATCCTTCTATTATTTATTGCTTAATATTAGAGATTTTAGCATAGATAGCATATAAAGAGACTTTCTCCTACATCCTAGGTTCTGACAGTTACTGCTTAAGTAGACCTCATAGGAATAAATACTCTAGAGTTGGTTAGTTAGCATCTAAAGGATCCCATTTCAGAAGCCCTTACTCCAAATAGGGACATTACAAGCCTCCAAATACAGCTATCTAAATCTTCAGAAGATTCGCTGGTTAGCATCAGAGTATATGGTTGTCCAAAAGAGTTTCCCTTCTGTCTTTCCTGAGGAAGACTGGACAATCTATCAAGACCAGCAGATTTACACATTCAAAGCAAAACCCTAATTCTAGAACCTTATTCTTTTTAATCTGTATGCAGCCATTAAGTGAAGAGTTGTATCATCAGAGCTTAACTGAATCTGTCCTCATACTATTGAGTCTTTATGTCTTAGAAAATTTTTCATGTGAAATGCTTTGCCTAATTGCCTGAAGACCCTAAAGGAACATAAAGTAAGAACTGTCACCACATATGTGTTTTCCAACTGTATTTATGTCCACTTGTTAATAAAAGTTGCATCATGTGCTGGAACGTGGTCTGAAACTTGCTTTCGTTCTAACATGCCACCTGAGCACAAGGGTCTAAGAGGGAAGACGTAGGGCGCCCATGCAGCACTAACGTTCTAACGCTGCTGATATCGAAAAACAAACAAAAAAAAAAACAAAGATTCTGACAATTTTGGGGCCAATTAATAAATTTAGGTCTGGTTTTACAGATACTTTCACTTGTTTATCCAGATTATCTTTTATGCAAATTGTTTTATTCACTGGCATTGTGGTTACCAAAGATACAACAGATGTACACCCTATCCTCTAGGAAATCATAACTTGGTATTATAAGGAGTAGAGAATATAATGACTATATTTTAATATTTTCTAAAGCTTGTTATTTTCAAACTGATTTTTATTGGCTATTCACTCTATTTATAGTACTTTTACCAACCATATTCATATACATGAATTTTCATCAATCTCATTTTACAGCTGAAGAAACCAGAAAATGAAAAATTATAAGCATACTTCAACTAAAATCTGATATTTCCCTCAAACCTTTAGATATTTATTAGTAAAAAATGATTGAAAAGGTAAGTGGAGGCCATAGAGATGGCTGCAACCCAGATATACTTGAATGGTTGAATAGAGAAGCAATTCAAAAAGCAATAATCTTATCCAAATAAAGCTTAAAATCCCTACTACACAGCCAATCACAAACAAAAAACTTGTTCAAATGAATTGAGTCAATTTTCTGTAAATAAAATCCACTCAGCTACAGAGTGCATCCTATGAACAGTTGAGCTGCCAGAATAAATCAGTCTCCTGAGATCTTTGCAGAAGCATTCACATCTTGCTTTCTTGGGGCCCATATTGAATCCAGAAACTCACTACTGGATAACATTATTTGTAATTATGCTTCTGAAATTGAATAGTATACTTTAAAAGAGTTTTGTGTCTGAGTACAGTCTTGCATTTTAATCCAACCCTGCTTAATCTAGAAGGACCACAGTAACTGCCAGTAATGGAGTCATTGACTCATGGCCTACTGATTGTCAAAAAAGACAAGTGGGCTTTGTTTATTTTTCTGTCACACTAACCAAAATACAGGACACATTAACATTAAGCGGTGTCCTAGGATCCTTTCTGTCATCCCATAAAATCTAGCCAGGAAAGATAGTGCTCTTCATAATGTAGAGGCAGTAATGTTGTCATTCTCTATGACCTTTGTAACTGTGAAGAAGGAACAGTCTCATGGCTTTGACATACCCTCTTATCTTAATTAAAATCAAAACTGAGAGCTCTGCCATGGTGGTCACCATGCTCAGAAGAGTCTCAAGATAATCTGCTCTATCTCTTGCCAAATCTCGATAAAGGGAAGTCAATTTTCCAGCTTCACATACATACAAAAAGGTTTCTAGTGCCTAACTCAGACTTCAGTTAGGTGACTCCTGGTGTACATAGTAAAACAATGACATATACCAGGGTCTAAGAGTAACATCGCCCAGCTTGCAGAGTGCCACAGAACATCTCAAAAGGTTATTGGTAGCTCACCAAGCCAGTGGCTGCTGCATGTCCTTCCTTTGCACTTTCAAAAACCCCTACAGCATCCTTTACTGATTTCACTCTGACATTAGAGTTA
This sequence comes from Chinchilla lanigera, assembly GCF_000276665.1. Classification (NCBI taxonomy): domain Eukaryota; kingdom Metazoa; phylum Chordata; class Mammalia; order Rodentia; family Chinchillidae; genus Chinchilla; species Chinchilla lanigera. The sequence continues at coordinate 4,331,701 of NW_004955489.1, forward strand.
GCAGACTCTCCACGTGTCCCATCTTAGCCTCCTGCATTTGGACTCCAAAAAACAGTCCTTCCTGGTCCTTTCCTCTTTTACCACACTGCAATACATATGCATATTCTCCCATAATTTTAATGTTTCTGAGAAAACTCACACTGTCTTATAAAATTATTTGATAATCCTTGGATAGCTTCTAAAAGTATTACAGAGAAACTAGAAAGGTATATTTTCATGGTTCAACCATAGGAAGAATAGATGCACTGATAAATTCAATAAATTCCTAAAGGTAAAATGCCTATTGAAATTGTTCAAAAATTTGGAATTGAAGCCTTTGAAATATGAATTAAACAGTGAATACTGAGAGTGTGTGGGAGGTGAGAAGGCTCTGTTTTACACTAAATGCACGCCTACACTCACTCTCTCCCTTGAAATGGCAGGGATTTTTGGCTCAAGATTTCATAGGTTTCAGTCCATGGTCAGTTGGCTTCATTGCTTCTGGGCTACTAGTGTCCTGGCTTGAAGCTAAATGTTCCCCTAAAGCTTCATGCACTCATAGGTGGGGATTTTCCAAACTGGCTGGATCTAGGGTATGTGAGTACAGACTAACAGTACATGATAACTAAATTACTCCACTGATTGGTCTAGCATAGTTCTGGCAGTGGACAGTAGGAAGGTCTACTCTAGGTAGGCTTGTAGCCTGGATGGTATAAAAGTCCAGAAGTCTCAGTGATGCTGCCTTCTACCTGCCCTGCAATGGTGTTTCACCTCTGCTATCCCTCTGCCAAGCTGCCCTGCCTTGGAACCAGCCCTCTATGGACTGAAATCTCTACAAACTGAGCTAAAGTAAACCTTTCCTCTTTTAACTTGTGAGCATCAGGTATTTTGTCCCAGCAACAAAAATGTAACTAAGACACCTAGTGAAGCAGAATACTATGGTGGAAATATGTGGTGGAGCAAAGGTGCTCACCTCCTGGAAATCATAAAGGAAGAGAGAGAGATTGAGAAAGAAGAGAAGGAGGAGGAAGAGGAGGAATGGGGAGAAGGGAAGGGAAGGGAAGAGAAGAGAAGATCAAAGCTAGGGACAAGATAGACTATTCTGGGGAACAAAAGCCCAAAAGCCAGTGACTCACCTCCTTCAACTAGGCCCTGTCTCCTAAAGTCTCAAACACCTTCCAATAATACCATCATCTTTGAACCCATTAATGGATTTATCTGTTCATGTGGTCAAAACCCTCATGATCCAGTCACCTTGCAAAAAAGCCCTATGTCTGAAGACTACTTAGTGTGATTTTTAATGTATCCTTTATTATTTGGGTGAACTTTTAATCCTGAGGAATGTCTTTTCCTACTAGAGAAGTATTCTATATCAGGTGATGTGTTTTATTCTGGAAGTGGAAAGTTCTCCAAATGGCTAAGGAAGTTCATCCAGATGGAATCTTCTCCCAAGTAATTTTTTCTTATTTTTATCTCATACTTGGAATGTGCTGTAATTATGAGTTACAAAACAATATTCACATGTTTTTGTGTGTTGGGGTGGGGAGGGGAGGTGTAGGATTTAAAGTGTACATCAAGAAAAACTGGGAAATTATTTGTCAATAAAGGTACAAAAAGAACAAGGAAGGAAAACTCTGGTACTGCAGATCTCTTATGCCAGTGTGACATATATGTGTGAGTGTGACACAGATTTAATCCCTATTTTAAAGAGGATTTAAAGAAAAATTTGAAGTAAGATTAATTCATTATTCAGAGGATTGATTAAGACTCAGTGAGATGAAGAGATTTGTCCAAAATCACAAATCTGGTTACCAGAGGGGCCAGTAAAAAACTCTGGGTCCCACACTATCCAGTACTTTCCACCATACTACAAAAAGTACTCAAAGTTTTGGCTTACCATATAGCATATATATAAATAAAGCAAAAGCCAGAACAAATGGGTAACCTTGCATGCCACCAATAAATGTCATTTGCAGTCATTTTATAGTGCAACTTTGAACTTTGAAATAAATAGCCTTGAGAACAGCCTTGAGCAACCTGGAACACAACTGTTCATAAGTAGAAGTGCTGCTGTATATTCTGCATGATAGATAATTGTAGTTCTTACTTTAATGCATGCAACTCCCAAGAGCTATGAGGGTAATTAAAACTATAACTCACATCCACATCAATGGCACAGCCAAGCATTCCTGATGAAAGTTGTGAAAATCAATTTTTAAAATAAGAAAATCAGTTACTAAGGAAGTATAAGTAATTAACTGTAAGATTTCACTATTTAAAGTAGATTGTTTTCTATGCTGGCATTATTAGCACTGACAATTATGACATTCAACCCAGCCTTTATATTATTTTGGGCAAAAGGAATTTTTCTAGCATCATTTGACGTACCCGTTCCAGTCCTGCCATTTCATGTGTTGCATTATCTAAATCTAAGCCATGTTTTCCTCTATTTTATTAAAGTATCTAATATTTTTCTTAGGCTGAAGCAACTTTTGCAAATAATGTCAGCACATTTAATCACATATTTCCCATAAAATACAAATTGAAACATTTCTCATGTAATAATCCTCTTTCAATCCCAAATTGTTTTTCTTTCCTGTTCTGTAGCAATAATACAAACAATGCTTCATCCTCACAAAGCAAAATCAAATTAAAGCAAGGTCAGACTACTTGTCATTGGGTGGATGGAAAATCACTCCTACCTCTGCTTCCACACAGCTGCGTCTTTCTCTGAGTGTTTTAAGTATCCTTGCCTCTCCTGTCAATCCTAAACCTGGCTGCTCAGAAGATATTGTAAGTGCCTTGGAGCAGAATTCACCAAGATACAATTTACCACTAATCCTGCTCAAAGAAGTTTCTGGAATGCTGAGTTATGACCACAACACATTTCTGCCTTTGCTTCCCCCTCTGGGTAAAAGCTAAAGCACAAATGAGAAAACAATTTATAAATCTCAGAGCAAAGATTTCTTCATCCACATAATTCTCTTGGGACGGAAATGTAAATATCTGAGTGCCATAAATATCCAAGAAAACCTTCACTAACTCTACTTTTATTAAATCCCTATTTTAATTCTTAGAGTAAAAGATTTTATTCCAAAGCAAGAGCGATATCAGACCACAGTCCATAAACATACCTCACTGAGGAGTTGTGTGACACAGAAAAGTAGCATCTAATCAAAGGGCAAACATTCTCCAAGAAAATGTTTATGTAAAGTGCACGATGTTCTTCTCACAAACATATGCCTATGTTCTTTTCCCAAGGACACTGCTGCTTTTTAATAAAGAAAGAATTATCACCTCGACTTTACCTCCCTGACCAGCATGCAAGGCAGGTGAAACTTAGGGCACCCTCTGGGGCCTCGGTGGCTACGCGCCACACCTATAGTGTGTCTGCCCTGGCTGGGCTGAACCCCAGACATCTTCAGGGAGTCTGGTGAGTCACGGCTTTGCCTCCCTGAACAGTGTGCAAGGCAGGTGAACCCTCAGGCACCCTCTGGGGCATCAGTGGCTACACGCCACACCCATACTGTGTCTGCCAGGGCTAGCCGGAATGTCACATGCCTTCAGGAACCCCAGTGAGCCACTCTGGGGTCTCACACATTAGGGTGTGAGGCATGTGAATCCCTGGACAACTTCTGGGGCCTTGGTGGTCATTGCCAGAACAACTCACACACCCCCACCCCCGGGAGCTCAGCTGAAATCTGGACAGAGTGAGCGGCCTCTGGGAGTTCACCGTCACCCCTCCCCTTCCACTGTGGGAAGCAGGCTCTGTCCTGGGCAATATCTGAAGCATTGGTAAACACGACCTATATCCCCCCTACCCTTGTGGAAGCTGGGCCAAAACCCAGAAAGTCTGAGAAATGCCAGTGAGCCTGCACCACCCTTCCCACATACTCTTGAGAGCCAACTGAATGCAAGAAAGGTTGGGAGCATCTGGGACCCCACTTTGCCTCCACTCACCAGCACAGGAGCTACACTGCGCACTGTGGATTTGCAGACTCTCGTCCTGCCACTCACACAAAATCAGGACAGTGAGACTACACTACAGGGAGTCTCTGGTTCTTCAAAAATGACAAAACAAAGGAGCAAAATGCAATCCCAAACCTCCACACCACCCAAAACAAGTCCAGGAGGTATCAACACAGTAGAGCCTAGAAGTCACACACCTGAAATTTCTGAAATGATAGCAACTGAAGTAAGGAAACAACTCCATCAGGCCATAGAAGACATCAGATCAGAAATAATGTCTCAGGTGAAAAAAGAAATAACAACAATAATGAAAGAAATGTTCAGCATATCTAAAGATGATATTGACAAGAAAATAGAAGAGCATAGACAACTCATGGAAACCTTTATGGAACAATATAGAAAAGAGCTAGCATGTATGAAACAGATGCAAACAGATATCCAGGAAATTAAAAATTCCATTGATAACTTGCAAAACCGCCTGAACAAAGCTGAAGATAGACTTTCAGACCTTGAAGACAGCATTGCCACTAATGAACGAGAAAGGAGGGATCTCTTAAAAACAACAAGGAACCAGGAAATAAACAATTCAACAACTGCAAGATGAAGCGAAGTAAACAATGTCAGATTAATAGGTATTAATGAAACAGCAGGTCTCAACACAAATGACATAGAAGGACTATTTGCAGAAATAATAGCAGAAAATTTCCCAGACATTGTGAAAGGATCAGACATTCAGATAAGTGAAGCACATACAACTCCAGTTAATCATAACCAAAATAAATCTACACCCAGACATATAGTGATCAAGATCCCAGAAACTCAACCAAAGCTCAGAGTATTAAAAGCTGTTAAAGATAAAGGCCTCGAGTTTATCTTTCTTTACAGCTGAGTAATATTCCATTATATAAAAGTACCATAATTTTCTTATCCAATCCTCGGTGGATGGACATTTGGGTTGCTTCCACATTTTAGCAATTACAAATTGTGCTGCTATGGTCACAACTAGAGACCATACTCATAAGTGAAATAAATCAAACATACATGTGCAAGCACCGCATTGTGTCACTAGTGTAAAACTTGAAAGAGTTAATTTAAACTCGGAGGTATGATGGACACTGTGAAATGATAGGAAACCACCGAAGAGTAAAGGGCTTCTGGGATGTGGGAAAAGAGAAGGGAAAAAAGGAGAAATTTTGTATGTATGTATATACAGGATAGATAACATGGTTGTTCTTCTATCTGCTGTTTCTATGCTGAAAGAAACTGTCAATGAGTCTTTGGTTGACCAGTATTGCATGTCTATATCTGTTTTCATGAGAAGCCACTTTGAAGATATCAATATGTAATACAACCACCATTGTTAATTCCCTACCACTTTGTTTGGAACTCTGTATTGTCTGTATTGTGCTTGTGATATGTTGTAAAATGTTGTATGTCTGTTAATGTTTCCCTCCTTTTATCCTTAAAATAAAAAAAAAAAAAAAGCTGTTAAAGAAACAGATCACCTATAAAGGAAAGCCTATCAGAATCATGGAAGACTTCTCACACAAATCATCAAGGCAAGAAGAACTTGGAGTGAAGTATTTCAGGTACTGAAAGAAAACAATTTCCAACCCAGATTGCTGTACCCTGCCAAAATATCCTTGAAATTTAATGGAGAAATAAAATATTATCATGATAAAGAACAACTGAAGAAACTCATAAGCACCAAACCAATCTTACAAAGAGTACTAAAAGATATTCTAGACTGAGATAAAACAGACTGCAACTTCAAGAACAACAGAAAGGAACCACCAAGCAGAGCAAGCAATTAAACAGAGGGAAAAAGGAGGAACCAAGAGCAGGAAAATACCATGACAAAGGTAAGCCATTATATATCAGTTATAACCATCAATGTAAATGGTCTCAATGCACCAAGCAACAGAAGCAGACTAGCAGAGTGTATCAGGAAACAAAATCCAACTATATGCTCTATACAAGAAACACATTTAACTCAAAAGGAAATTCAAAGACTGAAAATTAAAGGGTAGAAAACAATACCCCATGTGACAGGAACCCAGAAAAAAAAAAGGGTGTAGTTATTCTGCTTATGTACAATGTGAACTTCAAACCAAGAACAATCAAAAGAGATAAAGAAGGTCACTACATACTTGTGAAGGGGAAGCTTAATGAGGAAGAGATAACAATTCTAAGCATCTGTGTACCAAATATAGAAGCACCCACCTATATATGACAAATTCTAACAGACATGAAAAATGAAATAAGTAGCAATACAAACATAACAAGGGACTTTAACACACCATTGTCACAAACAGATAGATCAACTAGACAAAAAATTGGGAAACAAATAATGGAAATTTACCAAAAGTGTGAAAATATGGACTTAGTAGACCTTTACAGAGAATTCCACCCCAAGTGCCTACCTGACAAGCACAAGGTCCTGAGTTTGATTCCCAGTACCAGAAAAAAAGAACATTCTCAGAGTCTTCCACCCAACAGCATCAGAATACACATTCTTCTGAGCTGCACAAGGGACATTCTCTAAAATAGACTGTACACTAGTACATAGAACATGTTTAATAAATGCAAAGGAATTGAAATTATTCCATGTATACTGTCAGATCATAGTGCAATGAAATTGGAAATTAATGACAAAAGAAATCACAAAAACTCCATAAATAGCTGGAAATTAAACAAAATCCTCCTGAATAACCAATGGGTCACAGATGAAATTAAAGTAGAGAGTAAACACTATTTACAATCAAACGAAAATGTACATGCAACCTACAGGAACTTGTGGGATGCAATGAAAGCAGTCCTCAGAGGGAAATTTATAGTGGTGAACTCCCACATCAGGAAAACAGAGCAAACACAAATAAACAATCTTAAGCTGCACCTCAAGTTCCTAGAAAAAGAAGAGCAAGTCAAACCCAGAGATCAAAGAAGGCAGGAAATTATAAAGCTCAGAGCAGAAATTAACACAATGGAGACTAAAAATCAGTACAATGAACTAATGAATACAAGAATTGGTTCTTTGAAAGAATAAATAAAATAGATAAACCCCTAGCCAACCTTATCAAAAAAAGGAAAGAAAAACCTGAAGTAAATGCAATAAGGAATGAACTGGGTGAAATCCCTACAGATCCTGAAGAAATTCAGAAGATCATCAATACCTACTTTGAAAATTTTTACTCTCATAGGTTTGAAAACAAAGAGGAAATGGAAAGATTTCTAGATGCATATGAATTACCAAACCTAAATAAAGAGGATATAAAAATCCTGAATAACTCAGTATCAGCCAGTGAAACTGAGAATGTAATTAAAAACTTGCCAATGAAGAAAAGCCTGGGTCCTGATAGATTCACAGCTGAATTCTACAAGCAATTTAGGGAAGATTTAACACAATTTCTTCTCAAACTTGTTAATGAAATTGAAAGGGAAGGAATTCTCTCCAATGCATTCCTGGACGCAAGTATATCCTGATATCAAAACCACAGAAAGACCCAATCAAGAAAGAGAATATAGGCCAATCTCCCTAATGAATATAGATGCAAGATTTCTCAATAAAATACTAGTAAACAGAATACAACAAATCATCAAGACTATTATAGACCATGACCAAGTGGGATTCATCCCAGCAATACAGGGATGGTTCAATATATGCAAACCAATTAATGTAATACATCATGTCAATAGAGCCAAGGACAAGAATCACATGATCATCTCCATCGATGCAGAAAAGGCCTTCAATAAAGTCCAACACTCATTCATGATGAAAACCCTACAGAAAATAGGAATAGATGGCCTTTGCCTCAAGCTGATCAAAGCCATCGATGATAAACCAATAGCTAACATCATACTAAATGGTCAAAAATGGGAAGCTTTCACTTTCAAATCAGGAAAGGACAAGGATGTCCACTGTCACCACTCATATTCAACATAGTTCTGGAAATATTAGCTAGAGCAATTAGACAAGAGAGAGAAATAAAAGCAATAAAGACAGGAAAGGAAGAAGTGAAATTATCATTATTCGCAGATGACATGATACTCTACATAGAAGACCCCAAAAACTCCACCAAAAGGCTCATAGGTTTAACAACGAAATTTAGTAACATAGCTGGATGCAATTTAACACTGAAAAATCATAGCATTCCTGTACACAAGTAACAAACAGACTCAGAGAGAAATTAGGGAAACCACACCTTTCACAATAGCATCTAAAAAGTTGAAATACTTAGGAATCAACCTAACAAAAGAAGGAAAAGATCTATACAGTGAAAATTACAGTACTCTGAAAAAAGAGATCAAAGACAATATCAGAAATTGGAAAGATATTCCTTGCTCATGGATAGGAAGAACCAACATTGTGAAAATGGCCATACTCCCAAATTTGTTCTATAGCTTCAATGCACTCTCAATTAAAATACCATTAGTATACCTCACAGATCTAGAGAAAATACTCCTAAAATTCATCTGGAACCACAAGACGCCTAGAATAGCAAAAGCAATCTTGGGAAACAAAGGAAAGGCATTAGGCATCACAATTCCTGACTTAAAATTATATTACAAAGCTACTGTGATAAAATCAGCATGGTACTGGCGCAAAAAAACAGACCTGAAGATCAATGGAACAGATTAGAAGATAGAGATACAACTACAAACACACTCTGTCACCTTCTCTTTGACAAAGGGGCCAAACATGTTCAATGGAAGGAACATACCCTCTTTAATAAATGGTGCTGGAAAAACTGAGTTTCCACATGCTGAAGACTAAAACTAAATGCATGTCCTTCACCATGCACTAAATTAAAGTGAAAATGGATCAAAGATCTAACTATTAAAACAGAAACACTAAATTTATTCGAAGAGAAAGTAGGTAAAAATCTTGACGACATTGGGGTAGGCAGAGAGTTCATGAACAAAACCAAACTGCACGGGAAATTCTTCCAAGAATCAACAACTGGGATCTCATCTGACTGAAAAGTGTTTGCACATCTAGGGAAATCACCAAGAAAGTAAAAAGAAAACCCATGAATTGCAAAAAAAATCTAGCCAACTGCCCCTCAGACAAAGGACTTCTATCTAGGACGTATAAAGGATTTAAAAAAATCAGGCCCCCCAAATTCAAAGATCCAATCCAAAAATGGGCATGTGAGATGAATACATATTTCTCTAATGAATAGATACTAATGGCGAATAAGTACATGAAAAAATGTTCAATATCATTAGTCATTCAAGAAATTCAAACTAAAACAACACTGAGATTCCATCTCACCCCAGAAAGAACGGCTATCATCAAGAAATCAACCAATAACAAATTCTGGAGAGGCTATTGGGAGAAAGAAGCCCTACTCCCCTGCTGGTGGGAGTGTAGATTGGTGAAACCATTGTGGAAATCAATTTGGAGATTCCTCACAAAACTAGCACTGGAAGTCCCATTTAACCCAGCTATTCCCATTCTGGGTATTTTCCCAGAAGAATTAAAGACATCATGCCACAGCGATATATGTGCACCCATGTTTATAGCAGCACAATTTGTTATAGCTAAATCCTGGAAACAACCCAGATGCCCATCCACTGAGGAATGGATAAAAAAGTTGTAGTATTTTTATGCAATGGGGTATTACTCAGCTATTAGAAAAGCTAAACTAGAGGTTTTCATAAGTAAATGGATGCAACTAGAGACCATACTCATAAGTGAAATAAATCGGACCCACATGTGTCAACATCATATTGTCTCTTTGGTGTAGGAACATAAAAGACTAGGTAAAACTCAAAATGTGCAATAGATGATAGGAAAGGGAAAGGAATTGCTCAAAGGAAGGAAGGACTGGGATGAGGGAATGAAGAAAAAAGAAAGAAGGAAGGCAAAAATATAAATATATATATATGAATAGCTGTGATGAGTGTATTGCTGATATCTTATGGTGTATCGAAATGAACAGTTAATGCTTACAATCTTTTATGTTCTGATTGACTTTGTATGTTTGTGTCTGTTGGTCTGAGCAACTGATTTGTAGGTAACAATATGCACTGGAATTACAATGGTGAACTCCTACCATCTTGTCTAGTGAAACTCTGTATTATAGCTGAATCTTGGAAACAGCCCAGATGCCCATCCACTGAGTTACACTCTGTATTAACTCTAATGTTTTATCAAAGAATTATTTTCTTGTTCTCTTTAATGGTTTGAGCAATCTTTCATTCTTACATTTGGTAATCTGAGCAATGTAGTTGAGGATAGTGATATGTCATATAACAACCACTGTTGATTTGTATTATTTTGTCTTGAGATCCTGTATCACTTTGAATGTTCTTGCTTGGGTTTGTTTATGTTCATACTACTGGTATGCTGCTACTGTTCTATTTTTTGTTTGTTTGTTTCTCATTTACTACTCTCCTTAAAATAAAAAAATAAAAAAAAATTATCAATATGTAAATTCCACCAAAACATCTAGACAAGTGCTGCTGTTGCCAAAATATAAGACAGAAGAATTCCACATGGTAATACAATTCTGCATTGTATGATTTATTTATTACTATGTGCAAAATTTCTGTTTTCCCAAAGAGCATGAAGCATGGACAAGATAGCAAGCCAAGCTAGTTAGACCCATCCAAATTTCTAGCATCGTCTGCAGAGAGTATACAGTAGAAGGACAACATAAGGCTGAATAACCATTTGTGAGAGGAATCCGTAAAGTGAAAATTTCTTTATATGCATTGGTGCTGAAGCTAGAATCCTCAGAAAATATCTTGCTTGAAGGAGTGAGGGTGAGAACTCTTTGAGAGTGGAATCACATGCGGAAGAATTCCTCAAGGCTGCCTTATCTGAGGACGTAAAATATGAAATCTTTTTTTTCATTTTGGCCTCAGTAGTGTTATAATATATAAACAGGAGATTTCCCTAATGATAGAAAAAAGCCTGTTGAGATTCATTGTTTGCTGGTAAAACATCATGCTTAGTGGCTGCTAGGACAGCTGTCAAAGGGTAGAATCACTGGGATATAAGAAAGCAAGGGCAGCAATAGCAAAGAACTAAATCATGTGTAGATTAGAAGATGCTTGCAGATTAAAGATACCTTCTGTCCCTGACCATTCCCTATCTACTGTGTCTTGAACTCCAACTTTGTGTACTATAAAACCTAGGCCAAATGGTTCCTATGAAATCAAATGGGATAATCTATGTAAATATATTCTTTGGGAAGTTCTTCATAAACTGTAAAAGGCCAAGAAAATATATTTTATCACAATTATTGTTCTATATTTGCTGCATTATTTCTACTTAATTTCTTTCTAATTCCCATTATTTGCTGTTTTAAAAGAGATGGATAACCTACTTCCAAACAGTGGAGTGGGCTACAATATTCACCAGCATTCATGCAATGATGAATTTTTATTTCTCTGATTTTCAACTTGAAAGAGTGTTTCTGAGAATATTCATGAACCTCTGGTGCAGTTACAGCATGAACTTTTACATTCTGCTAAATGGTCAATGCAAAAGACATAGTCCTCAGAAAATACAAGTGCTTCTCAGCTGGAGAGTCCCATTCCCAGCAATTTGCTTTTTACATGCAGTCTCTCAATGTTGTTTGAGGACAAGAATTCCTCCAAATAATCAATACAGAGATCATCAGGTCTTTTTATGGAAAATATGAATCAGTACAATGAGAAAAAGCCCAGGAATTCATGTTTATAACAGGCAGCCCATCTGATCTCTATCAAGAACACACATCTTTAACCATATTTTGGCAAAGATTAGTAGGAAAATCGTTTTTCATTCTCAAACTGAGACACACAGTGGCACCCTTTTCAGGATTAACCCTTACTAAACAGAGCTGTTCTGCTCATTTATCATTACATATGTCATTCAAAAAGACTATCATCAGTGAAATACTACTTCCCTGACAAAAAACACTGTCTATTTTACAGGGAATTATGTGAAAACTAGGATTACTGCCAACTCTACATGAATCTGTCTTATAACAGCATTTTACCTGATACTATCTTTCCTGTCACAGGTGGATTTATTCAGTTTTATTTATCCCACAAGATCTGGCCTGGTTAGCAATCATTGCTCCTCAAGAAAAGTCACACTTTCCTTCAATTTAAACTGGAAACTTTGTGCCATTTTGAGGTTCATGGAGGTTTGTTTGAACAACTCAGGTATGAAAAAGGGTCAAAAGATAAGAATCTCTTTAAATGCTGCGAGCTGGGTGATAGAATGATTTCTAAAAGAAGTTCAGCTGCCTCCGGCAGAGGAGGTGGAACTGTTGAAGGGAACTGTAACTCTGAGTCACAGGATAGCTAAATATACTTTGTGCTACAGGAGGAGGAAATATCTTTCTGAATGGTACAAAAAATCTGATTGGTATGAAAGACAGTATATGCCGTAGGGTGAATGGCTCCAGCAAATGTTGGAGAGCAGATGAGAATAAAAGAATAAGATGAATGGCTCTAATTATATTTCAGGGATAACTTCTCAAAAGTCAACATCCCCTTCTTCATTTATTGCTTTACTAACTCCCCCTCACACCTCAGCAGGACCACTGAGCTACCCTTGGCCACGTGATTAACAGAGGTTTTTTTTTCCAGATAGGCTCTGCATGGGGTGATGCAGGGAAATCGGATAGGCAAAGTCACAGCCTAGAGAAAAATTGTGATGCTTCAGTTGGCACCACAGATCTTATTCTTATCTGTAGAGAGAGCACTGATTTCTTAAGAGCAAAGGTTGTAAGTGGGTCATCTGACACATGGCAGCTGGCAGGCCAGTTCCTACAGAACAGTAAATTACAGCCCAGTCTAACCTTTTAACCCCCTGCCAGCTCTGTATTTCCTTAACTGATATTTTATAACATTTTGTCCTATTATAAAAGCAACATGTGAGTGTGGTAAAAAATTTAGAAGAAAAAGGTGAAACCTCTTTAATCAGTTTGGACCAATTAGTACAAAGAACTGTGAATGAAGTCACATGAGAAAGAGCCACTGCATTCTGAGGGCTGTGGGCTAGAGGGGAGGTTGAAAAGCAAGTTGGAGAAGTAAAGATGATATGCATTTTCAACCTCTATTGCTCTGTTCAGCCTACTTATCTACATTCCCTGCTTCTAATCTCGCCCGTAAAGCCTTGTATCTTACTTTACTAGGTCCATTGCAATGCCCAATATATGCTCAGTAAATTCCTCTGAAACGTGAACCAGTGTTTCACCAGCATCAAAGTGCATTTGAGGCCCCTGGGGATCTTCTTGCACTGTAGATTGTGGTGCACTGGATCTGGATTGCAGTTTCAGATTTAATTCTGCCTTCTTAGGTACTTTCTGTGCTCCAACAGTTACCCAATCCTTGTCTCTCACACTTCTTTATCTTTTTGTCTCAGTTGCATCCTTCCCATAAGTATTTGTACGTACTGTAGCACTTCCCATTTCAAAACCCTGGCGCTTGAGAGCACTTGATTTCTCAACTCCACCTCCTTATCATTAGTCGCAATTTGTTGAACTATAAACACATGTATATACACACATGCAAAACAAAGATACACACACACACACAAACCATAAAGAGAATACTGAAAGTCCAACTACCTTGAAGTTTATAATGTTTCATCACCAAAACAGACGTGAGAATAGTAAAAGATAAAACATACGCTGGTAAAGTATTTTAATTAGTATGCAAAAGAACAAGACAATTAATGATATTATAAAAATAAAAAAATATATTTTTAAAAATCAAAAACTAGACATTCCACACAACAGTGAGCATGGCCAATAATCATGAAACATGTTCAATCTCTTTAGTAACTGTATAAATGCAAATTAATATCAAAATGAGATAGAATTTTGCCCCCATAATATGAGCAAAAATTTAAAGGCCTAACACCACCAAGTTCTGGGGAAGGAAGAAAATAAGAACTAATAAAACACTAGTGAAAGTAACAAAGGGAAAACAATATGACATTTTTAGATAAATCTCTTCATAGACTATGATCTATCAATTCCAGTCCTAAGTATGTAGCTTAGATAACCCTTAAACATGTTAGCCAAGACATAGGATGTACATTTATACGTGTACTTGGATCATGGCATGCTCACACATGACATTTTTCACTGGCTTCTCATTCAGGTACTTAGTTCTGAATTATCTCGCTATGTAGCCCTATCCTTCCTCTTTAGCTTTCACTTCATTCCCCCTTCATTCTTTCAATCTGTATATATAATAATGTTATTGATATATTCATTGGATACAATATGTTTTAATGTATGTAAACATTTCAGAACGATACAGTTAAGCTAATTAACATATCCATTATCTCATGCACTGATCATTTTTTGTAGTGAGATGGTGAAAAACATTTTCTTTCTGCAATTTTGAAATATACAATATATTACTGTTATCTATCGTTACCAAGTTGTACAATAGATCTCAAAAACTCCGAGCTGAAACTTCATATCCTTTGCCCAGCATCTCTTCACCTTTCACTCCCATCCTTTCTAGTCTCTACTTCTATGACTTTAACTTTTTTAGATTTCACACTCCTCCCCTTTTGACCACACTCATATATGCCTTCTTTTGTGTCATGAAAAAAGTGAGTTCCTTCCTTCCCTTTTGTGATAGCGTTCCCTCTGTGTGAAAGCCTCTCCCCCACCATATATCCACATCATTTCTACTTTCAATTTAAACTGTTTTTCTCAAAGAAAATATCTGGCCTGTCGATGCCCTTCTGACCCTCCTCTTGGGTTTCTATTAAGTCATTTGACATTCTCTCTTGTAAGTTTTAACTCATTTATGTGATAAACTTTTAAATGTTTGTCTCTTCCATTAGATCTTAAGCTCCATGAGGAAAGTAAATATGGTCATTTGTTATCATTGTTTCATCAGCAAGTAAAACTAGATTCAGTCTAAAGTAGGCCCACAAAAGTTTTGCCAGATAAAATGATGAATTGATGAATGAACGAATGAATGAATGAATATGAAGAGGGAGGAGGGAAACTCTTGCAAAATAAGAGACAAACAATCATAAACATGTTATAAACAGTTACATATGTGTTTGTACACATCTATGTGACTTTACTAAAGTGACAGGGAAAGACGAACTGTAGGTAAAAAGAAAATGGGTACAGGAGACTTAAGATGAGAAAAGATACAGTAAGCAATTTTTTTATTATGAAGAGAATAAAAAAGAATAATGAAGTAACAACAACATAGACAAAAACAAAATAAAGCAAAAACAATTAAAATGATCCAGGGTTTCTTCACTGAAGAGTAAGCAATTGTTAAATGTGAAATCAATCTAGGCATGCATTTTTATATAAACAGAGTCATATAATCAAAAGGGTGGAACATAAATACAAAATGCCAGTAAAGTGTCATAAAAAATTATACAAAATAAAAATGGGAGGGACCAGGGATGAAGCTCAGTGGTGCAGTGCTTGCATGGCAAGCATGAGGCCCTAAATTCAATTCCCAGTACTACACAAAAAAATAAATATAGGGGAATATAAGCCTGATCATATGAACTTCTCAAAGTCCTTAAGCTTTCTGAACCTCGTTGCTGCAGTTTGAATGTCCCCTCCAAATCTTATATTGAAATTCAATTGCCATTGTAACAGTACTAATAGGAGAGAACTTTTGGAGATTATGGGGCCATGTGTACTCTTCTGTCATAAATGGATTAATGGCATTGATTTGAGAGTGTATTAGCTATCTAGGAAGTGGATTTCTAATAAGATAATGAGTTTGGCCTGGTTTCCTCTCTGTTTCTTGCAGCTCTCATTATGTGATGCACTTCAAGCATATTATGACATAGTTGGGCAACACAGAGGCCTCACCAGAGGCATTGCCATGCTCTCACACATTCCATCCTGCACAAGCACACGAAAAATAAGTTTCCTTGTTTATAATTTAAGTAGAATATAGCATTGCTATAGCAACAAAAAATGAGGTAAGACATCACATAGTGATCTGTAAGCACTCAGTGAATGCTAAAAAAAATGTCAAATGCACAATGGGATAACTTCCTCTTGTAGGTCTAACGTGCTATCTATTCTTTTTTTTTTTATTAAGTTTATTGTTACATTTTAAGTATACAAAATGATCACATTCATCATAGGGAATTTGTACCTGTATATAATATAACTTGATTCTTACCACCTTGACAGCCAGCCTTGACGAGCTATTCAACTCACATTTATAGTATAATGGAGACCATTAGGAAGTGGTTCTGAGTAAAATTTAACATTAACCAGCTGGCTTTCCATGTACACTTGTGAGTTGTACAAAGTTTAAGCCCTTGTCCAGAGATGGGCAGTTGACTCATAGTAAGTGAACCTCTATGAGTCACTAGTCCCCACTGAGGTCTATATTAGCCTATGAAGTTGGGACAGCTCTAAGGACAAGATAAGGACACAGCTGAGGACTTTTGGCTCCAATTCCAATTACCTAAAAGGAAACTAGCTGCAGGCATCTCACTCCTGCAGTAAAAGCCTTCCTGGAGATAACATAGTTCTCTTAAATTAATACAAAGTATTACTTGGAGAAGTCCTTAAAGGGATTCCCATGTCCTGCACAAATTCCTGCATTTTCTTCAGTATCCCCCTCCTTTGTTTGAAAACCTAATTAATACAGACCACCCAGGGAAGTCTTGGTCTTAACCCAGAGAACCTTGAATTCTGTGAGAGGGTTGAATTCTCTTGGAGCCCTAAAATCATTTCAGTTGTCTTTTATTCAAGACTCCACCATCCATTCATTTGGGAGATTGCGGGCCTGATCAGCCCACAATAACTAACAGTTATTGAATCAATAATAGTAGAAATTATTTTCTAATATTCTTTCTCAAAAAATGAAAAAGGGCCTGTAGAGGAAACAAAATTGTAGAGAAATATCAACATAAAAACTCTAATGGATAATAGAGAATTACATCTTGCAAATCACAATTTGTCCAAATTCTAAACGTACTTTTTCTATCTGGAAGGAATGACGATATTTTTCCCTTAATGAAGAGAGTGGTTGTCCCACGATGTTTGCACTTACTGCACCATCACTTGCAAGCAATCATTTCCTTCCTCAGTTGTTTCCTCTGGCTGGACACAAAGCAAGTATGTGTATCACCAGGATGGAAGCTTAAGAGTTGCTGGTGAGCTCATACTCCTCACCCCATATTCTCAGTCAAGGTTTGGCCTGCTTCTCCCAAGTCATATTCATCTTTCATAATTACCATGTCTTCTGACCAATCTGTCCAGAGAATCACCGTTTACTCCCAAGGCAGCCCTGGCCTCAGCAGAAGTAGACAACATTTGTTTTGCATATTTTATTTTGTTTTCTGCAGTTAAAGACTATTATACTATTATTGTACCTGACAAATATAACCCACCAGGTATCATGACAGCACTTGGAGATGAACATTTTTGAAGGATTTATATAATATGAAAATACACTAATAAATATAGCTGAACAGATGGATCCTGATCACAGATTTAGAAAGGTTGAACACAGCAAGTAGTGAAGATTGATACCTACCTACAAAGAAACAATCTGGGCTCAGAGAACAGCAAGCTGCCATAGATGTTTGGCATATTTATTAAAGCATTAAAAGAGTTTCTTAGTCCTCCTAATTATTATACCTAGCACTGGTTAAATACACTAGTCTGTAGTAAATTTTCCATTGATTTATTTAACTCTTAAATACTACAAACTTCGAAGCAATACCTACGATCATGCAGAGGCAATGAATTTGCTGCCACACTATTAAACATTGTTTGCACTTTAGAAATGTCAGTGATATTTGCAGTTCTAAACACTATGCTTCATGCTATTTCAAAGGTGTAGTTGTTAGAGCTAAAAATATTCATGTTTTAAAAGCCTCTGTCATATAAATGGCTCAGGGTCAAAAGACATGAAAAATCACTGTTTCATCTTTAGTCTGTTCAAATGCATCATATAAAAGAATGTCAAGAAGAAAATAAGTCCAAGAAAACTCATCTGGTTTATAAAATCAAAGGAAGCCTTAGATTTACCTCAATTCTTATTTACAATTCATAAAAGTCTGTCTTGACTAGCAAGTTTGAACACATCCATAATATCACGTCATTCAATCTATTTAGCTAATCCCAGAAGATAACATTGTAGTTTTGATTTGTTAAAATAGGAAAAACATCCTCCTCCCTGGAAACTAAAGATGCCATATTCTATGTAGAGTAGGGCATATCCTCATCTCCTCAGTCCTTGCCTTCCACTTAAATCTCATGATATTTAAAGGACTCAGTGAAAATTAAAGCTGTTCACCAAGAATTCAACTTGGTAACCAGAAGCTGAACTGCCCAAACCCACTTGTTGAAGAGATGCCACTTCACTGAAGCATAGCTTCTCAATAATGCTTATTGTATTTTACTAGGCAAAATAATTTTAGAGCTGTTACACATACATTCAGTATTTGTAGAGCAGGTACTCAGTGTCAAATATAACATTAGACACTGAGGAGACAACGCTGAAATGAAGGGACAAGGTCCAGGTGCTCTAAAGGATCACAGTTTACTGGTTAAGGTAACCATTACCCCAAAATGTTAAGCAGGATGGGGGTTATAAAAGAAGTAAAGATTACCTTGAAAATATATGATCAAGAGACTTTATCTGGTCTCATTGGTCAGAGAAATTTACCTCAGTGAAGTAGCTTTTAAGTAGAGAGCTTAAGGAAAAATAGGTATTAGTCATATTTAGCAATGGCATCAGCTTTGGCTCCAATAATTGGAAACTGGGGCAACCCACTTTCTGGGGCTCCATCTGTCCCTCTTAGACAGAAGCTTTCTTTCTCTCAATAAATTCTCCTTATTCTTAAGAAAATAATTACAAACTACTCTCAGTCTAGAGTATAAGATCTTCTTAGAGCTGCCCCAACTAGTAAACTAAAGGCTGCTTAGAAGACCAGCAACAAAAAATTCTATCCTGGGGCAAGATACCATGGCAGGCAGAATAATGATTTAAGTCTTTAAGTCCCTTTCTTATCCTGTATATCCTTCACCACTTTGTTCTGTGAGAACAGAGCTAAAATTAACCCAAAAGACAGTTGACATATTGATCTAGAGAAACAAAAAGTCAAAATGCCCTGCTTCTAAGTCAAAAAGACAAACATTAAAGTATAATACACCAAGATTCAGACACCACTGGGATAAGACAAGCTTCCTCAGCCCCACCAGAAAAACCCTTTAAGCTGACAAGAATAGAAGGACAGTTGAGAAAGGAAAGCCACAGATATGTCACCATTCTTCACATAACTAGAATTGGAGAAAGAGAGAAGAACAAGCCTTGGAGAGAAATACCATCCCAGTGTGACTTAAAACAAATGCTTGTGGGTGACTTAGCTAAAAAAAAAGAGTTTGTGGGGCTGGGGATTTAGCTCAGCGGCAAAAAGCGCCTGTCTGGCAAGCGCAAGGTCGTGAGTTCAGTTCCCGGTACCAGAGAAAAACCAAAAAAAAAAAAAAGAAAGAGTTTGTGAACACTCTTGCCACTTCTGCTGCTCCAGAGTTTTCATGGATACCCAGTAGGGCATAGGAGTTGTCAGAGCTAGTGGCTACACACCATGTGCCAAGGGAATGATTGACAGTATGTGCAACTGTTATGGTTTGGGTTTAGATAACCCCCAAAGTGTCATGCAGTCATGAGTGAGGGCTTCTAACTTTTGTGATTGATTCATAGTCCCGTTCTGGAATTATGAGTATAAGTATCACACCCACCCTAGGGTGAGTAGGCTGTGTATAATATAAAGGAGGGAAAGAGCCTTGTTGTCTGCTGCTCCTCCATTTTTGCTCTCCTTGCTTTTTCTTTTTTCCACCACCATAAACTGTTGCCCTCTGCCATGTGCCACTCTGCCTTGGAGCCAATATAGACTGAAACCTCCACAAACTGTGAGGTAAATAAGCCTTTCCTTCCTTAATTTTGAGCATCAGTTATTTTGTCTTAGCAATGAGATAAAAGTAACCAAGACATAATTTGATACCAGAGGAGTGGTGTCGTGACTATACCTGACCATGTGGTTCAAGAACCTTTGGAAAGGGCTTGTTGGAAGTGTTTGGAAAGTTTCAGAGATTTCACCTGAAAGCGAAGCACTAGGAAGTTTCAGAGATTTCACCTGAAAGAGAAGCACTATAATACAGAATACAGCTATTCTGTATGGGAGAATCTGGTCAGAGCTCAGAAAACCAGAATGCTGACAGAAGTCCTCCTGGTAAAGACTAGGCTTGGGTGATTTCTTTAGAGAAGAAGGACTGCATTGGGTGCTGGACTTCAAATGATATGTACTATGGTATGGCAAAAAAGTTTATCTACATTTTGTTCATGTACAGAGATTTTGCCTGAGACTAAGATTAAGAGCAGTGATACTAATTAACGTGACAGAAGAAATTTCAAGGCAGTCAAATGTTGAGGTGGTGTCATGGATTTTAGCCAGATTTATGTTGTGAATCAAGAGCATATAGCCCAGCAGAATGATTTAAAATGTGAGTTTTGCCAGAAAGGAAGCTCTAGTGAAGCTATGGACTGTAAACATAGAACTAAGGAGATCTGGATTGCTGAGAAGGAACAGGAGAATGTAAAAGATGGCCTGAGGGCATCACAAAAAGCAGCAAGTCTCCACCTTTTGCAGCCTCAAAACTGTAAAGGTGAAAGACTTTGCTTTGAGGAGAAAGCTGAAGGGAACCATGTTCCAGAATGACAACAGCCACACCATGGTGCAGAATGGTGGCAGCCGTTCCAAGTTCCAGAATGGCACTAGCATAGAGAATTTGTTCTGCAGAATTGGATTCAGAGTGCCCAGTGATCCAGGCACTTGACCCCTACAGCCCGGAGAGGAAATCCTGGCTACTGCTCCAACTGGCAGCAGACCCTGTCATTATCTACATGGTGCTGGTTTTAGGGGGATGCAGAATGCTGGAATTCTGAGGTTAGAAAAGCTTCCATCCAGATTTCATAAGAAGGCCTGGGAGGCCAGGCAGTGTGTTCCTGAGAGGCCAGTGTATTAATCTGTGAAAGAGAAGCCAAAGATGCAGTGCAGACCCCAGAAATTTTGAGAATCTGGACACATGGCTTGGGGAAAACTGCAAGGAGTTGTTTTTCACCTACAACCACCAGAAGTGTCATAGAGGTGGAGCCATATGGAGCTCACAGTTTGCCATAGATTGCCTCAGATGTTAAATGTGGCAGTACAAGACTTAATGTTCGCCCTGCTGGACTTTGGACTTGCTTTGGTCTGAATGCTATGTATCCTCCTCTTTGTATCTTTTGGAATGGCAATATTTATCTTGTGGCATTGAATGTTGGAAGTGTATAACTTTTCATTTGTAGAGGGGTTCACAGATAAGAGTTTGTCTTAGATCTTGGAGGAAACTTGGAACTTGGTCTTTTCAGCAATGCTGAAACTGTTAGGACTTTGGCAACTCCTAGAGATGGACTGCAATGCCATTTTCATAAAGGGATGTACATGAGTCTTTGGGTGGGCAGGGTTAGAACGTTATGGTTTGTGTCTAAATGTCCCCCAAAAGCTTCTTGCAGTCATGGGTATGGATTTCAAGAGTTTTTGATTGAGTCATGATCCAATGCTGGAATTATGGGTGGGAGTGCTACACCTACTCTATGGTGGATAGCCTGCATACAATATAATGGCAGGAAAGATGTTTGCTCTCTGCTACTCCTCTTTTTTTGCTCTTGTTGATTTTTCTGTTTTTCACTGCCATGAACTGTTGCCCTCTGCCATGTGCCACTCTACCTTGGAGCCACCCGAATATGGACTGAAACCTCCACAAACTGTGTGCTAAATAGACATTTCCTTCCTTAATTTTGAGTGCCAACTGTTTTGTCTCAGCAATGAGAGACAAAATAACTAAGACAGCAACAAAGGATAAAGTGATAAGGACAGTTCCGTTGAGTCTACAGCCCAAGACTCCTTCGCTGTACAAAGGTGAAAATGTAGTTGTATACTCACCGTGTGCCAGAAAGCAAGCTGTCATTGGTGGCTGTGATTTTAGACACAACCCTAAAAGAGGAATGCAGAATACAATTAGATATCATTATTCTATCTACAAACTAGCAGAAGATGGGGAAATGCACATAATCTTGAGTTCACTTAGCTGGTAGAAATTAGCTCAAGGAAGTTAGATCTGATTTGATAGATGGAGTGCTTTGAAGACTTCCATCTATTCAAGTGGATAATGATGATGGAAGAATGATGGAAGGGTGAAACTTCAGCTTGCAGGAAACCAATGAAGGATAGGAACCTGGAGTTTCCTGTTACCATAGTGACTAAAAAAAGCCCAGTTTATACATTTCCACACAAACAGAAGCTCTCTGGATTGCTGTTGTGTCTGGAATTGGGTATCACTCTCAAATCTCTGGGCTCTCAGTGGTTTCAGTTTACTTGTAATAGCAGTAGTGCCTGTCCTGAGATGTTGCACTACTCCCCTTAAATGGAAGTATCCTTAAAATCTTAGGGAGATTTATACTGAATTGAATGAAACCCATAGTATTAATGTCAATATGTAAGGTGTAGGACAATTTGTGTCCAGCTGGGACTCAATATGCTTGTGATGAAAAAGAATGTGGCTTATTTTAGAAAAAGCTAGAGGAGAGACAGCTTATTTTGACTACATTTCTTTTTGTAAATGAACTACAATGTTGATTCCAAGTGAATTAATGAGATACTGGAGGATTTGGAACAAATTAGTGAGTTCCACTAAGCTCAGATTTATTTTTAGCAATGTGACTATGGTTGTTCCATTAAGGAAGGTGTGGCAAAGATGGAACAGGGAGACCAGTTGGGTTGCTTTTCAATAATCCAGGAAAGAAATGGTGGTAGGACCAAGGTGGTAGAAGTGAAGAGGTGATGAATCACTGGATTCATGGTATATTTTGAAGGAAAATACACTTTAATTGGAGAGTCACTACTCTGAAGAGTGGACAAGAGTATTAACATTCCTATTCTACAGGCAATGAAACTAGAACTCAGAATGGTTCCCATTTAGCCAAGTAGCTGAGCAGATAAAAGAGTTTGGAACTAAAGTCTCTTATTAATCTGGGACTTCTTCTTACACAATGCTTTCCATAGATAGCACAGAGTATGCAATAATCATAGGCTCCCTTCAAATCAGGTTGCAAAGGAGTCTTCTATATTAGAAAAACATCAGAAGGACTTTATCAACAATAGCTTGGGGTTGTATTCAGGATGCATACTAAGGATTATATCCACTCTCAGATGTGACAATTTTGGCTGAAATGATAAATGACTAGTGAACGTGGACATGGTTTAATACCCTCTAATGAGCCAATATGATCAATGGAAAGATAAAAGAGATAGAAAGGCCTGAGTTTAAATCCTTTTCTGCATGTACACGCCATGAATTTAACACAAATTATCCAGTAAAATGCCCCTTGAGTTCATTGGTGAACACTACATGTTATAAAATCTACACACCATTCCAAGTTTTTTCTCACAAGCTGATCCCATGCCTAGAATGCTTTACCCATAGATTATTACCTAATCACCTTCTTCACATCATTCAGTATTTATTCAGCTATCAGCTAAGAGAGGCCCTCATTGCAGCTTTGCTTTATCAGAGCATTTGTCATTATATGAAATCAAATTAATATTTGGTTATGCATTTCTAGTCTCTTTCACCAACTAGAAAGTAAGGTGGGTGGGAGCAGGGATCTTTTTTCACTACTGTATTCCCAATAGCTAGAACCATGCCTTGTACACAGTAGTCCCATAGAACATTTGATGAGTATATGAGTCTTGCATCCCTCTCTTGCTCAAACCCTATGTCTGGAAATGTTAGTCTATTTTCAATGCTTAGACTGTTTGTGCAATTCACAGGCTTTAAATCTAGAGTTGTTTCTATCCAGCACAGTCTGACTCCCATTCTTTGCCTAGTAAACTCATGCTTATTTTTCTAGGTTTGCCCAAGTGATCACTTCCTTAGACAAATTTTCCTTGATCTCAGACTAGATTAGTTCTTCGTAGTATAAAATCTAATAGCACAGTGCACTTTTCCTTCAAAGCATTTACCACAGTTGGTACTTATTTATTTTCTAGAATAATTCATTATTTAACATCGGTCTCCTCTGCTCTGAGTTCACTGTTGCTTATATATCCAACACCCTAACATAGCACAAGCAGTCAACAAATGTTCACTAAATGGATAAAAGAAGAAAAATATGCATATGTAGGAAACCCAGAATGTATTACAGAACTCCTCCATGGTTAGTAAACACCACAAAAATCGAATTTGGAAAAAAAAGATACACTTCCAAAAAATGTAAATTATGAAACTATACTTTAAGGACATGGCTTCCCCTTGAACAAATATGAAAGTTTCATTGACAACAAAGCAAATGTTTTCTAGATACATGAGTAAATAGGGAATCCATAGGTCATTTGAAAATTTTGTCCAATGAACACACAATTTCCCTGAAATTATTTTTCCTGTTGATCCTATTTTCTTTTGAAGAATTCACCAAGAGGGCTTGCACCCTCTTTCTAGCTTTTTATAAACAAGCATATGGTTCATTGACTCCAACTCTGAAAACCCTTGCAATTTCATAATGAAACTGCAGAGTGAGTACAACAGCAAGCTAGATAGCTATGCTTCTACCCCAAGAAGAAAACAAACTCCATTAAGACTCAGTCTCCTGAGTCATGAGTTTTCCATATGGTGCCTTCTGCACTTCAGTAGGAAAGGATATGAGGAGCTGCATAGTTCACTTGACATTTATATGTGCAATTGAAATTTGTAAGTATTCTTGAAATTTAAGATTAAATTCTGGCCCTTAGCACTAAATTGACTTTTAGAATGAGAGATAGTGAGAGAGGGGAGCATTTTTTTCCTAAGTAAGGAGAAAATCACCAAAACTAAGCTATATTTCAAATGCCTACTTTCTTTTAATAAAAAATAGAATAGGACCTAGTATTTGAGTGGTAGAGGGACCATATGCATTTTGTTTTGGTTAGATGGTTTGTTATTCTTTGCCAGAGAATAAAAAATAAGCTTACTGAATGATTCACACCAGTGTACATAAGGCAAATTGTGCCAAATTATCCTATTTCTTTTGAGCATTTCCGGCATTTTAATCTATAAAACACCCTCCATTTTTCTCCTTTTTCACCTAGGTTTCTATGGCATGTTAACACATGGGAAGATAGCAGGGAGATAAAGTAATAACTTTTAGAAAACCATGGCTGTTGAAAATAAAAGAATCATTGGTTTGGGCACCTAAGTTTCCCTTTTACCTGACCGGATGACTGATCTTTGTCACTCTAATTTTACAGCTTGTTCTGCAAGGTGAGCTGGTCAGCTAAGTTTTGTTCTTGTCCTTTAGACTAAGATTCAACAATCGCTGGTCCAGTTGTTTTTTGTATTTTTTATTATCTTTAAAATTTAAAAAAAAAAATTGCTGGTCAGCCCATAAGCCAAATGTAGTCCTCCAGATGTTCTTGTCAATTAAGTTGATTGGAACTTGTCCATGCTCACTGGTCTACGCATTGCCTACTGGGACTTTGTACTAAATAGCAGTTAGGTAGTTGCAATAGATTCCATCAGTCACACAAAGCCTAAGATATTTACTGTCTGGTCCTTTACTGGAAAGATTTTACTGGTGTATATTTTAGATGATGGCTACTTGGCAACTGAAAAATTCTAGAACACATAATATGAAGTTGTGTTTATAAGCATAATCTAGTCATTTCTTTCTTTATTATCCTTTCAAAATTAAAAACCTTCATTTTTCCTTCAGATCTTTTAAAATGCTTCGAAGATTGCCCTCACTCTGCTGAAAATATATTCCACATTATGTAGAAGGTACTACTGAGCATAAGGTAGTAATCTAGTATAACAGAATGAGACCGGACTTGGAGTTCATTATGAAAATCAACAGGAGCTTTCCTAATTCCATTAGCAAATAGCTCAGCAGGCATTTAGATAAGGATTTATGAGCACAAAAGCTTCGCAGATATTTCCTTTCTCAATTCCTCTGTTTTGAAAAATTGCTGTATTCCCAAGAACTTTTCAGCTCTGTGTCTCCCTATTACAAAAAAAATTGAAGTCATATCCTCCATTTGGTGGCAATTCACTCACCTGACCTCCTGACCTTTCTTTGTGTCTTGCATGCTCCCCAGCATTGTTTTAATCTAGATCAAACTTCCTGACTCCTAATAAAAGCCAATGAACATAGAAATCAGAGATACTGCCCCTGCCCTGAACACTGGGCGACCAGAAACAGAAGTTGCAGGAGACATTACAAAGAGCTAAATAGTCATTATACACTGACAGCCGAATTTTTACCAATTTACTTAACTGTCTCTGGTAATGACTTTCTCAACATCAGTGAAACAGCTAGAGTGTGGCTATTTACTGTAGCAATTGGAAGGGTCAAGAGATTGAGTTTTGCCTCATTTACCTTTTGCAAATAATGATAAATGAGATTTTTCACATGAGCCACAAAAAGAGGAGTCCTTTACTCCTAGACTTTGTGAAGTAGTTTGAATTAATGGCCCTGGCATGTTTACAAAGAGTTTGTTTCTTTCTCATTGTCTGTTTCCTTAACTTTGTTTGGAGAGAAGGCAACAGACCAAATTATAGTAAGGGTATATCTCTGCTGATGTGACTATTTAGAAGGTTATCTGGTTTTTCTGTATCTATTGAAAAGCCAATAAAAATGTAAGATACGCTTGCAATTTCTTGGCTTTTCTGGAACTTTTTTTGGTAGAAGGATATCCACAAATCAGTTGCTTCCATAGATATTATGATTATATTAATAACCTACCCAGCCATGCCACACTTCCAAATTCTTTTTTTTTTTTTTTTTTTTTGGTTTTTTTGGTTTTTCTCCGGTACCGGGAACCGATCTCACGACCTTGCGCTTGCCAGGCAGGCGCTTTTGCCGCTGAGCTAAATCCCCACCCCCTACACTTCCAAATTCTTGAGAACAGCCTGGGAACTGTTCCTCCGAAACTTCACAAGGCCTCTCATAATCAAGAATACAGCTTTCCCAGTTCCCTCAACAAACCACTTGTGATAGTGAGTCTTGATTGTCAACTTGGCTTGCAAGACTAGTAGATTAGTAAAGAGTATCTTTGGGTATTCCAGGTGGGTCTTACACGTACAGTTTTGGTGACTGTGTCTGGTCCATCTCCCATTCTTCTCTGACTCTTGCCCTTCTCTCTGATTGCAAGATGCCATGTGTTGAGCAGCTTTTCTTCGCCATGTTCCCCTGTAATGATGTTTCTGGGTTGGAATTTGGGAACTGTGGATTGAAACCATGAGGCAAAATAACTTCCACCTCCTTTAAGTCGTGCATGTCTGAAGTTTAGTCAGAGCAATTTGAAAAGCTGACCAATACAATACTCAAAGAGTTACCTGGAGGAGTCAATCTTGTTTGAGTTTTGAAAACCTACTTGAAACCATCCTGGCATGGTCATAAAAACAACTTGAAATGCCAAATCTAACAGTTATGCCCCGATACTCTACAGAATGACTCCCTTGTGACACTGGCTGCCCGTCTTATGGAGCTAGCCAACATGTTTATATAGAAGCCATCGTCACTCTGCTTTCCTGAAGCTGATCCTGGGAAACGTTTCACTATACCATCTCCCTAGTACATAGTACACACAATGGCTGTTTTTAGGCAAATGGGTTCTGGAACACATTACCTTCAAACTACAAAACTTCAGGGGCCATCATTGAAATTGCAACCTATGCGAATATTGACCCCTAGGGACGAGGCCCTGTACAATCTGTACACTACAATGATAAGCAAAGTAATGACTTCCAAGGAAATTCACATCCTAAATTCTGGAAATGGAAATTATGTTCAATTATATAGCAAGGAAAAATTAAATTTGCAGATGGAAACCAGGCTATTAATTTGCTGAATGCATTTTAATTAAGCACTACTGGTTAATTTTGTCTCAACTTTGTTGAGCCGTGGTGCCCAGATACTTGGACAAAACAATGTTTCTGTAAGGGTATTTTCAAATGAGATTAAGATTTAAATTAATTGAACTGGGTAGAGCAGACTGCACTTCATAATCTGGGTGAGTCTCACCCAACCAGTTGAAGGCCTCTGAATGGCCTTTTCTGTTTTTCTGCAGAACTTTATCATGTTCACACCCACCCTGGGTGATCTGAGTGGGTAATTACAAGGGCTGTTTAAATATAGAATAGGGTGTCAGAAGAGAAAGTCTGAGTAATGACTAGTAAGAACTTAGTCCGTAATTCCTGGCTTTAAGCAGAGAAGGGCCACCAGCCAAGGAATGCAGATAGCCTCTAGAAGCTGAAACAGTGAAAATGAGCTGCCTCATTCCTCTGCAGAAGGAACACAGACCTGCGATCACCTTGCTTTTAGCCCAGTGAGAACAATTTTAAATGACTGAGCCCCAGAACTGTAAAATAAAAGCTTTGTATCTCTTACTGAAACTGCTAAATTTGTGATAACTCGTTCAGCAGCAATAGAAAAGTAATACAAGACTCAGCAGTCCTTCTCTGGTGTCTGATATACCTAATTCTCTACTCACTGACACAGGCCAGCAATCCGTGCCTGAATTCTAAAACCCAAAAGACTTTGAAAAATAAAAGCATTTTGTAACTTATTTCGCTGCAAAAACTGACTTGACCTGAACTAATGTGTAGCTATTCATAGTCTTTATTAATCTTACTAGGTCTGAATATTCATATATTTCAATGCATAAATATTAATGTGTTTGATTATATGGTGTTACCAAGCCCCTGCTGATATATTGTACATTTCCCATATATCTTTCTATAACCCAGCAAAAACTTCTAACTTTTGAAATATATGTGTACCCTACAGATTTAGATAAAATTTTATGGAACTACCAATTACATGGGTAATTTACTTGACTTTTTAAAGCCTCAGTTTCCTCATTTGCATGTACCACACATCCAGTAATGATAACAATTTTTAGTCATTACCTCTTTCCCTTGTGCACCTTTTTTTCCTTTTGCCTATGTTTGCATCCCAAGAGCACCTAATACATTCTACAAATATTTGAGTACCTGCTATGTACCAAGCACCTGGCTTTTCACTTCTTTAGTGTCTGTGCTGAAATCTCTCATAAATGCCCATAAAACTCTGGCCAAAAGTGTCTGCAACAGACACTTTCTGAAGCCAAAAGATAAACACTTAGGGAACATACTATATTGGTCAGAGGATCAGAGTAGGAAAAAGAACTTGTTTGCTGAGACGAGGTAAGCAGAAGACATTAATTAACCCCCCATGCATATATAATGTATAACTGGGAACAGGCCAAGGGTCACAACAATGGTTCTCTGGATGGTTTTAAGTGTTTATGAGGTAATTCAATCTACAATAAGACTAAGAAACCACAAAGGCCTTAGAATATCACTCAGAAAAAAAAATTTTAAACTACCAATTGTCTCAAATTCTTTAACACACATTTCTTACTCACCTATTAAGTGCTAAGATTTTCACACATATTATTTCATCTGATCATTGTATCAATATAACATGGTCTTTTATTGATAAGAAACATGTGCAGATGTTACACAGTAACAGTCAGGAACTGAGCATTTGTCTATCCAATCCAGCTCCTGTGTCTTTCACATTGCCTGCAGTGTGTGAGTGTTAACATTTTCAGAAATTGCATCTTCATTTTGGTAAATTAACTAAGGTAGTAGATACAAAAGACAAAGAGCTCCAGATGAGGGATTAAGGTAAAGCCCATGACATTTTCAAATTCTTTTCATTTTCTGTAGTCTTTTGATAAAATGTTGTACATAGCTAAAGTTACAGATATTTGTCTCAAATTTAAAAATAAAGTGTTTCTCTTTCAATTCATGGAATGTAAAACCTGACTATCCTTAAACCAAAATGCACCTTGTTAGAAGACATTTTTAAACCTTTGAGCATGAGTGAAAAACATGCACAAGCTCTTTTTCTTTGAGGATTTTCTGACTGTTTTTATACATGCAGATCACATTCATTTGAGATGCCAATCTTTTCCCATGATGCACTGGGCTGACAGAAAGACAAGCCTAGTGCACAGAAATGCCAGTTGAGTTGACAAGCAAATTCCATCAGTCTGCAGTGTTTACACAGTACAGTTCAGCAACAACAGTTCACACAGTCTGCTCTCTCGGATCAGAATTCTAATTAAGCCTTAAATCTTCAGAGTTCAGATTAATTCTTATCACTGAGGACTTAGACTTTCTGTTGTAGACATTCGAAGCTTTGTTTGTTTGTAGAGAGAACAGAATAACCCATTACCAGCTTGGTCCAAACGGTTGTTTATAAACATCCTGGTACAGTGTCTGCAAAAAAGGATTTCATTCCTTTGAGTACATGCAAGGGTTTTATCGTTAATTACTACTTTCAGTGGTTGCTGAGGATCAGAGAACTGTGCTTTTTTGGAGTTGTCTATCCCTCCAAGTGACATACAGAATAAGTGGGTTTGTGAAACAAACTTCAGTTGTTGATGGCTATTAAGCTCAAGTTACAAACATTTCAATTCTATACTTTCAAAAGACTGTATTTGGTAAGCTTAGGGAAAATAGTATCTGAATTTAAATACAGTTTATACCTATTAAAATTTCTGAAATGTACTTCAAAAGAGACAGCTGGAAAGCCAAGTGCCAATTCCATTTCTTTGAGCTTTTCTCTCTTCACCATCTCTGTCACAAAGGCACAAACGAAGCTTATGAAGTACCAATTACTGCAGAGCAGCCCCATTGAAGTGAATGCGTCCCCTTCCCTTAGTTCAGACTGCATATCATCAGCATTATCACCTAAGATGCTCAATTGGAAATTAAAAGGAAATGATTAGCACTAATCCTTTTCCAGAACTAGAAGTGGCAGAAAAATAACACATTTAGAACTTCATTCTTAAAAAGCAATTTTGTCGTCATTGTCATTGCCTACAATGCACTCTGATGATAGTTCAAAAGGCCTGGAGGGCAAAGGGGAGGGTGATTGGCCAGCTAATCAAAGGCTTCTGATTCTCTCTGAGGCAAAAATGAAGCATAGGATTCCGAAGATTCCTTCCTCCTTCAGGACTTAGAACCTAGTATTGCCAGAGACATCTCACCCCAGAAGTCCTACAGGTTCAGAGGGAGGTTCTATAACTTGTGATTGCTACAAAGCAAGGACTCACTGCCAAGCACACTTAGATGTCAATATATATGGCACTGGTTTTGGGGGGGAAAAGGAGAAGTTTTATTGCATGGCCAAGCAGCAAGGAGGCCAGGAGGTTTGAGCTCAAGTTTGCCTTCCTTTAACAGTTAGCGGGCAAGGAGGTGAGGGGTGCATTGGAAGAGAGTGGAAAGTTGCTAGTTGCTTGGATGGCATACATCTTCACAGATCGAAAGTGTGGAGAAAATTATTCTAAATTTAAAATGGGGGGCTTAGAGGATTATGGACTTGGAGCTACTTACATAGCTCAGGTGAGACATGAAGAAATGAGGGACAGCTTCCCGGGTCACCATAGAGATAATGGGTAATGAGCCATGGTCTACCACACTCTAACACAGGTTGTGGCTCACAACAGGAACTCACTGTATGTGGCACATTAAAGTTTTTCAACTAGAAAAATTCACCTAGCAGTACTATATAGGATGAGCTAAATCTGAAAGATACTGGAGAAGAATATAGTAGTTGTATTAGTCAGTGCCTACTAAAGTCAGGTGTGAAAGAGGACAAAATACCTGTCTGCACGCTGGAGACCCAAAGGATTCAGGTGAAGTCTTGGAGCCCATGGCAGTGTCCTGTGAAAGTCCATATCAAGGATCTGTACCAGAGAGACCCAAAGGCCAGTGGTGGAAGCTAGAAAGCCTGTGCCAGTAGGGTGAAGGATCTGGACCAGAAGGCTGAGGGATCTGCACTGGAGCCTGGAAGTGCTGTTGAAGACAAAGGTGAAGAACAGAGCTCTCCCAAATAGAACACTACCTATCCTGAGCTTCAAGGATCAGGACAACAGCCAAGATAGTATCAGGAAAACCAGCCACAACAAATTTCTCCTGGGAAATCAACAGCAATCTTCCCCTCCTGTTCTCCTTTATGTCTTTCGCAAAAATCCTCATGCCTAGAACCATGTTGACCTGGTTCTGCTGGGCATTCCAACTCAAGTTGACCATTATTCCACCACAGTAGTCAAGAGGTAGAAAGACAGAGAATGGAAAATATGAATTAAAAGTGAAGCAGCAGTCAACCTTATTGATAACCAAGGAACTATAAATTAAAATAACAATAAGATCATTTGTTCTTGTCAAATTTGCAATAATTAAAAATCTAGCAATGTCTAGTGTTGGGCAGGATTTGAGGCGTGAGACCTTTTAGAAGACAACTTGACAATATCGTTTAAGATTTTAAATGAGCACAGCCCTACAATCAGGAGTTCCATCTATAGAAATAATAGCACCTGTGCACAAAGAAATGGATATATAGGATAGTCGCTGCAGTTTGTTTTAAGATAAACACAACAAGTAATATCACTCTGGGAAGACAACCTTAGTCTCCACCAATAAAAGACTTGCAAAGCAATATGACACAGCCGTATTTTATTAACAATAGACAGCAGTTTAAAAGAATGAGAAAGCCCCATATGTATTGGCATGAAATAATCTTTACAATATACTAATAAGGAGGAAACCAGTTAACAGAATAATATATATGGTATGATGCCATTTATATATAAAAATCAACCTTAAACCAAAAAATATGTATCTGCATATAGAAAAAAGCCTGGAAGATTACACACCAAATATCTATTAAGTGAAATAACTTTTTTTTAAAACTTACTAAGCTATAAATATGCCTAAAGCATAATGTTAAGTGAAAAAAAAATGATAGAGAAGCCTATAGAGTATGATGCTATGCACACACTTAAAAATCTGTATGTGTATATTGGAACATTTATATTTAAAATGAAAATGATCTACAAGAACAGATGCCATGATATCAAGCAGGTGTCAGTGATTTCCTCTAGGCAAGCAAGTAAGATATGGTAGGGGGAGGGCTGATGGGACTGAGTGAGTAAGAAAGGCCGGCTCACCCACCCTAGGGCCAAGTCTACCCAGCAAGGCAGTTATTAAGGTCATCTGATGCTTTAACGTATGGAGACTCAGGGCAGATTCAGCAGGCTGCAATGGTGCCTATTACTCAGGCACTCCCTCCTCATCCAACCAGCCCCCGTATACACAACAGTTTCCCAAAAGCTCTGGAAATTCTTGTTCAACATCACTGTGGCATAAGGTTTTAGTGTCTTAGCCTACTGATGCTCTGGATGACCAGATAAACTGCAAATCGGTCTGCTCTCATTTAAGTACATCCCTAGGCAATGTCTTGCTACAATACACACTGTAGATCAAATGGCACATCGCTTACACAAATAACTAAGGCAAAAGGTAGGGTTTCCTTGGAGCAACTGTAATTTATACCTCTTCTTCCTAAAGAAAGAGCTTGTGTGTTTCCTACAGGTACACAATTCTTTCAAACTGGGCATACTTCTTCTGGAGCTGTCCATATTTGGGGCACTCAGTATTGCCTGGGGATAATTGTAAGTCAGCAATTTGTACTGAGTGAAGATGGCTTTAGCGTCACAACTGGCTCCAGTTGTTTTATGATGTGTCACATTTTCAGACAATATAGTTCTGGGAAACTGGTATGAACAAAGTAAGACTTAGAATAAATAGAACCCTAACTTTTTAAAAGGATGCCTAGGAGACTTCTATTTGGATCTTTCGTGGAGTTTTGGTTTTGTTTTGTTCTTATATTAGTTTAAACCAGAAAATTAAGCCTTTTGCCCTCATTTGATCACAAGGCACTCATTCATTGCTCCCATCACTAAATGCCTCATTCACTTGTTTAACTAACATTTTCTGAATGACATTTATTTCAGCTGGCAGAACATACTACATGATGTACCACCTACTGAAATGCAGTGTCATCTGTGGCTCACAGTACTCAGGATAAGTGCTGTGAGGGTTGTCAAAGGATGCGCTCTAACTTCACTGCCATCAAAGATCACAATACCTGACCAACTTGGTTATATTAGCTTCTCTTGTCTTCTGCATTACCCATACATGCATCAGTATGAGCTTGTGTTGAATTCCAGGTACTGTGTTAGACAACTGGGATGCAATTGTCAGCAGCACCAAAGCCTCAGCCCAGAGGTTCATGTAGTGGAAAACCATTAATCAAATAACCACACAAGTAGTACAAAATTGCAACTGCAGCAAGTGTCCTAAGATATTCCATTTTGCTCCTTAGCACAGCTCTCATTTTCATAAAGTGTAACTGAAGCAGCTAAACTTTAATCTCTTTTAGTATTAAATTTTCAGGTAAGATTAACTTAGGGGAAAAATGGGCTTTGACTTTTAAATATTGGGAAATCACTACAGAATGGCATTTAGCTTTGTATTATTTCCTTGGCTATAAATTTTCTTTCTACTGAGTCTTCACATAAATCTGAGAAAATGTGATTTCTTTAAACTATTTCTTACTGTTGCTGACAGGTCCTTATTTCCCTAGGATCTGAAATTCCTTCATCTTATAATCATTTCCTCCAAGATGTTCACCTACCTTTATATTCCAAATGAATTCTCCTCAGTAAATGAACATCACCAAGGAAAGAATTCCTGTTGCTGACTACTTCCCACCACAAAGAGATTATCTCTAATGCAATGCATTCTTACTGATAAAAATAACCTGCAAAATTGAGTTAAGAGCAGACACTAAGTCCCATGACCATTCCAACCAGGTGCAAACAAGCTTGGTGTGTTGATCAGATATGTTCTTAACTTCCATTTAGTGAGCACTTTGGATAGCATCTAACTGATATTGCATTTGTTCCTGCAATTTTACCTGGTAGCAAGAGCAATTCTTTACATTTGTTTGCCACAATACAACTTATAAAGAGTTTCAAATGGAGAACCTCATTAAATCCTAAACAGCTCAGTAACTTATAAGGAGTATTTGGAAATGGCACCACCTACCTAACCAGCTACATTTGTCAACATTTTACTTTTGAGTACTATTTTGGTATTATCTATGATTATAGAGTTCTAGATTGCTAGGAAACAAAAAAATAAGAAAGAAGCATTTATGTATTTTTATTTGTAAGGTTTCACTTGTACCCCCATTATGTAATTTTCTGCTTACTAGGTTGCCAATAAATGGAATTAAATTGGCTAGAGACAAACCCTAAAGATATGGATGCAGATTGACTAAACATTGTACTTTGATCAAACATATTAGCTTATCTAATCAAATGATACCTGTATTTTCAGTATGCAAATAAGATATTTTCAAATGAGATATTGCCATATCTCTTCTAGTTGTTTTACTGTTTCTGAGAAGATCATACAGCCCAAATTAGACTGCAGGCAACTATAGTGGCTCACATGGTGACTATTCTCAAAAGAAAAATGTACTCACATCCAAATGCCCGGGGCATATGTATGTCATTTTATATAGAAAAAGGTACTTACAGAAGTAATTTAGGACTTCAAAGTGAGATCATCCTGTATTACTCAGAAAAGCCCAAAACACAGTGTCCTTATAACAAAACAGAAGAAAAAAGACAAAAATGCATGGAAAGCAAGACTTTGTGAACACAGAGGAAAGAGGCAGGAATGATAAGGCATACCTTGTGATAAAGATACTGAAAGAGTCAAAAAACAAACTCTTCTGTACTTCCACACAGGCAGGGCGACTCTGAAGCTACTTCCACTTCAGACTTCTGATCTCCAGAGCTCTGAGAGAATAAATTCCTGTCATGGTAATTATGTTACAGCAACCACTGGAAACTAACACAGCAACAAAGTGAAGTTTTTAAATCATTCCTTCTGGTCATTCTTCATCTTAAAGTTTGGAGGACATTTACTCTGCTCTCAGTCAGATTCCTTGCAAGACTAACCAGCTCAATTACTATGTGGGGTCTTTTTGCATTTAGAAAGATATAATTCTACTCCAGATACTTTTAAACACATCAAAATTCTTGACTTCAAGGAAAAACTGAATTTTACATTATTAAATTGTCACAAATATTACTTATTTTTTTAAAAAATTCAATTCTTGTTATTTTTGGATTGTAGAAAAATGCAACATAAAGTTCAATAAATATTGAATAAAGAAAAGTATCAAAAGTTATCCCATAAATTCTTGATGCAATGTGATTTGGATATGTTTCTGAAGTAGTTTAGTTAATCTGACTGGACTTTATTGCTCTAGTCGGTTGGCTAGAAGTCACAGATTTTTTTCATGTTTATATATTCTCTGTGTTTGTGTGTGTATATGTATCTGTGTGTGTGTGTGTGTGTGTGTGTGTGTGTAACTGGGGATAGAGAAGCAAAGCAATGTTTCAGCAGCTCACTAAGTTACTATTTGAATGCTTCAAGCTTGAATTTACACATAATATGATATTCTCTATAGTCTTTATATACTACATAAAATAGCAGTGTAAAACTAAAAATGATTTTTTCTCAGCATTGCTAGCATAAATTTAGAAGAAGCATCAAATCTATCAAAGTTCGCTGAATATTCAGTCTCATCATATTTACACTATAAGACATATACTAAAAGAAAAAGGGCTATTTTTGCAGTTGTAATTATAATCTAGGTAGTAGAAAATGGTTTTTATTATGGGAGTAACAATGAATATAATTTATATCTACATAAGAAAGATAAGTGCAATATTTAACCTAAAAGTTGATGTATTATGTGACTATTTCAACTTTGAAAAAGTATGTCATTTTAATTTTTATTAATTTTTCTTGGCCTTGAGAGTGTGGAGTTATGGAAAGACCATGGACCCTGATATTAGAAACCATACATGTTTTTTCCATTCTGCACTATGTAAACTCAGCCTCTGGAATTCTTAGTTTTTGGTGTTGTTTTTGGTCTTGTCTTTTTGAGATTGGGTTTCACTATGCAGTTCAAGCTGCACTTGAACTCACTTTGTAGCCCAGGCTGGCCTCAAACTCACAGCGGTCCTCCTGTCTCAGCCTCCCAAGTGCAGGATTACAGGTATGGAATCCTTATTTTCTAAATCCAAGAGCATGAAAATTATCTCCTCTGGTCATGGTGGCAGGTACTTGTAATTTCAGAAGTTTGGAACATGAGATAGGAGAACTGTGAGTTCAAGTTCAGCCTGAACTAATTAATCAGATCAAATTCAAAAATAAGAAAATGCTGGGGATGTACTTTAGGACATATGTCCTGGCTTACTTCCCCAGTACCATACACCAAAAAGAAAAATCATGTGCACCATCCAGCTCAAGAAAAAATATTGTCAGTTCCTTTGCCTGTTGAATTCCTGCTCATCCTTCAATGATATGACAGTCACTTCTCTGTGTAAAGCAGTCGTTCTCATATCTGCACAGTGGAATTACCTAGAAAGCGGCAGCTATTCCCAGAGATCCTGATTTGTCTGCTTTAGGTAGGGAATGAGACTTTCAGGGAAACAGCAAAGTGCTAAGCAACAATTCAGCTTCTCTGAGATTTGGAATCTAGACAGTGGAAAAATAACCACTTGGGGAAGAAAAGAAAAAAGAAAAAAGAGAAAGAGCTCCTTGGGTAGCAGGAAGGCTCTAACATAACAATTAAAACCTACAGAGAAATTGGAGCAACAAAGCACCACGCAGAGAACAAAAGGAGCCGCCTGCACTTTCTTCCCAGCTCCTGGTCAGTGGCTCACTGGCAAAGGAGACCAAATCTACAGAGACAAAGTGAAATCTGGGGACTCCAGAGGGTTTCAGGGAGAAATGCAGGTGCTGTGAGTTACAAGGAGAGTGAGGGATGCAACTCTTTTGTGAGACCTTTAACAGGCAATGGCTGAGGAGTGGGTCTAGTCTAACCATCTGACATATCCTTGGAGAGAGTGCTTGCTCAGATGTCGTTCTGGGAAAGTGATAATTGTTTAAGCCCAGGACTCAGAGCATTCTGGGGACAGATTCGCTTCAGGGCTCCCAGTGTGATTCTCTCATAGTGACTGGTTGAGAGAGAACCATGAGTAACAGCCATGGTCAGGGAGCTACAGTGGGACTGGAAAGAGACCCACTGAGGAGGTTTGAGCTAAAGGACACAGGCCCCATCCCCACAAGCACAGGTAAGGCTCAAGGTCAGTTATTCTGCATTTGAAAGCTGCAGCATTGGCATCCTTACCCTAATCCTACTGCCTGCTCGCACCTGCATCTAGCATGGGTTTAGGGTTTGACTGCCTTATTTATTTACCAGGGTAAATAGGGACATGTCTTGATTTGGATGTTGCCCAAAAAGAACAGGTCCCAGAAGAAGGCCACATGATCAAAATCACAGAGAAATGTTCTTTTTCCTTTGTTTTTGTTTTTTTATTTTTGTGAGCATATGGATTGTGCTTTTGTTTTAGTTTTTTTTTTCTTTTTTCTTCCTTCCTTTCTACCTTTCTTCTTCACAAATTTGTTGTGGTTTGGGGACTTTTCCTTTGTCCATTTCCTAGCTTCTTATAACTTTTCATTTTTTCATTTTTTATTTTTTCCACTTATCCCTTTTAATTTTTTTCCCTCTAATTTTTCTCCATTATTTTTACTTCCAATATAATTTCTTTTTTCTCCCTTTTTCTTGCATGTTATATTTATCATCATTTTTTCCCTTCCAATTATCTACATCTATAAACATCCTTTATTAATCTTTTGATACTTAACTCACTAGCAGAGATGTAACTGTGGCATTTAGTACATATTAACTGTGAGTCAATACCTGGATTACCTTAATGCTTATGATAATTGTGGATTTTTTCTCTAGTGGTATATAACTATTTCTTACTATTTGCTAATGTACAGTGTGTCTTGGATGATATTTCTGTAGGTGGTACAGGGCTGGGGATTTAGCTCAGCGGCAAAAGCGCCTGCCTGGCAAGCGCAAGGTCGTGAGTTCGGTTCCCGGTACCGGAGAAAAACCAAAAAAA
>NW_004955489.1:4370693-4375217 GCF_000276665.1 Chinchilla lanigera
AAAAAAAAAAAAAAAAAAAAAAAACATTAGATATCTGTAGGTGGTACAGTATTACTATACTTGATTTTGTCAGGGTCAAATAATTGTCGCTATTTCTCTGTAAGCCAACATTCGAGTTACCTTTGAGACACTAGCAATACTAGGGTACATTCACAGAGAACTCAGTGTTGGGCTTATTTCACTATGGCCCTCTCTCCTAAATTAAGCAAAGTTGTTTGATCTTGGGGCTGGGTCAAAGGAATATAGTTAGCCATGTCTAAAGCACATCACTGAAAAGAGACTAAAGAGATGTCTATGCTAGCAACAAAGTCTTTTCATCATAAGTGTACACAAACCTTGGGAGAAAAAAAAAACTAACTATATGAACAATAGAAACATGAAGTTGCCAGGGACCAAAATGCCTCCAAAAGATCACAACACCCAGAAAGCCAATCCAAGGACATCAAGCAACAGAATTGCATAAGCCACATATTGAATTACTCAAAAGGATAACAGAAGCAGTTAGAAAACAGATGAAAGAAGTACTCAGTAAGATCACAGAAGATGTAACTGAACAGATAATGGAAGTAATAACTGATATGTTTGGGTAGCTTTCAAAAGACATGAATGAAAAGATAGTTGAGCTAAATAAAATGGTACAAAACATGAATCACCAGATTAAAAAAGATTTAGATTCCTTAGAAAGGAATAGCCATGGCACAAATAGCCATGGCCAAAAGAGAATCTCTCCATATCACATTACACTCAAAATACCAGAAGTCCATCACAGGAACACCATCTTAAAAGCTGTTAGAGAATGGTAATAAATCAGAGAACTGATAAAGAAAATGTAGTATTTATATATAATGGAATACTACTGTGTCACAAAGAAAGATAAATTTGAGACATTTTTAAGTAAATGAATGCAAGTCAAGACCATAATCCTAAGTGAAATAAATTAAATGCACAATTTAAATATCACGTTGTTTCTTTTCTGTGGGAAACCCAAAGTATAAATAATGAGCAAAATTCAGGGTAGATATTAGGAAGTAGGAATGACTTGTTCAAATGTGAAGGGAAAAAAGGAGTAAGAGAGAGGGGAGGGAAGCAAGGAAAAAGAGATTTAAAGGGGAAAAATTGAAGGAAAAATGGGAATGGAGCTTTCATAAATGGGGAAGGGGAGAAGAGTTGGTGGAAGGGGAGGGGATGGGACAAAAAAATATTGAGATGAGTTATGTACATGTACACATCCCCCATGATGAATGCATCCATTATGCACTGCAAGCATGTACTAATAAAAAATACATTAAACTTAAAAATAAAGGAAAACTCCTGGAGATTACAGCAGACTTCTAATTACAAACCTTAAAGGGCAAAAGACTTGAAGTGAAGTGTTTGAAGATGTACAAGACAATGCTACCAACCTGGATTTATGTACCATGTAAAACTTTCCTTCAGAATTGGTGGAGAAAAATTTGATTTCCATGACATGGAACATCTCAAGTAATTCATGACCTCTATACCAGCACTACAAAAATTCTCAAGGAAATCCTAGAAAGAGACAATGACATCAACAGTGCCAATAACTCAAAAAGAATGAATACACCTTGTGGGATTAACATCTAAACAAACAGACAAAAAAGGACATCAGCAAAAGGAAAACAAAGCAATGACAGGAATAAGTTGTAACTCTTAGTAATACCTCTTCATGTGACTTGTCTCAGTTCCCCATTCGAAACATACAGACTGGCACAGTGGATCAGGAAACACAACCCAATGATATGCAGTATAGATGACAGACATTTAATTCCAAAAGAAATTCCATGCAATGGGAAAAAAAGCAGAAATGGCTACAATAATTTCACACAAAATGGATTTCATGCCAAAACTGATCAAAAGAGAGAAAGCAGGTCAGTATGTATTGGTTAAGGGGATAATTGAACGAGAAGATAAAAATAATAAACATATGCACCCTAAATACCAGTATGTACAACTTCATAAACCAAAAACTAATTGACATGAAAAATCATATGTATGAAATTCTCATGGAAACGTCAATGCACAACTGTCACAGATGGACAGATCAACTAGACAAACACCAACAAAGCAATATGAGTTGAACCAAACCTTCAAACAAATGATCTTGATATCTACAGAGTGCTTCATCACCAAAAACAGTCTATCCATTCTTCTCAGCAGTACATGGGATGTTCTCCAAAATAGAGCGTGTACTTCCCCATAAAGCATGTTTAAGTAAATGCAAAAAAATTAAAATTGCCCCATTCATATTATCAGATCATAGTACTATATCACTAGAAATTATTGTCAAAAGAAACTACTGATACTAAGCAAACATAATGGGAACTAGAAAATACCATATTGAGCAATCAGTGGGTCACAGATGGAATTAAGGAAGAAATTAGACTATTCCTAGAATCAAGCAATAGTGCCAGCATGACATAGCAGAGCCTATGGGACACAATGAAAGCAGTCCAAAGAGTAGAGTTTTTAGTTGTGAATCCACACATCAGTACAACAGAATAAGCTCAAATATATAACTTCATGATGCAACTAAACATCCTATAAAAATAAGAACCATCAAAATCAAAGGTAATACAAGGAAGAAAATTATAAAACTAGGAGGGGAAATTGAGACTAAAAATTTACAAAGAATCAAAAAACAGAGTTCGTTCTCTGAAAAAATAAATAAAACACACAAACCCTTAGCCAATCTTACTAAAATAAGAAAAGAAAAGACCCAAATTCATGCAATTAGAAACAAAAAAGGTGAAATCACAATAGATGCTACTGAAACCCAGACTTTCATTGGTAATTATTTTGAGAACCTATACTCTAATAAAATGGAAATCAAGAGGAAATGGACAGATTGCTAGATACTTGGGAACTACTAAGGGTGAACCAAGATAGAAAAATCCTAAATAATTGAATGTCAATCAGTGAAATGGAAGAAGTGAAAAAATTACCAACTAAGAAAAGCACAGGTCCTGGTGCACTCACTCCCAAATTCTACAAGAACTTTAAAGATCTAATGCCACTACTCCTGAAATGCTTTAATAAAATTGAAAAAGAAGCAGCATTCCGAAAGACATTCCTGGAAGCAAATATTTCCCTAATTCCAAAACCAGAAAAGCACCCAACCCAAAAGGAAAACTACAGTCCAATTCCTTTAATTAACATATATACAAAAATCATCAAAAGATACTAGCAAACACAATTCAATGAATAATTAAAAATATCATACATAATGACCAAGTAGTATTCATTACAGTGATTCAGGGATGGCATAGCATATGTAAATCAATAAATGTCATACCCTTCATAAGTGGAAGCAAGTGCAACTCTTACACAAGCATTTCAATAGACACAGAAAAAGCATTGAGAAATCCAATGTCCATTCATGATAAAACCCTGATGAAAATGAATATGGAAGGTCTTAATCTGAAAGTGATATAAGCCATCTATAACAAAACAATGGCCCAAATCATATTAAATAGAAGCTGAAAGCTTTCCCTCTAAAATCAAGAACAAGTAAAGATGTATGCTAAAAAAAAAAAAAAGAAAAAAAAGATGTGTGCTATCACCAGTGCTGTTGAACATAGTTCTTCAAAAATTAGGTAGAGCAATTAGGCAAGAAAAGGAAATAAAAGAGATAAAGACAGGAAAAGAAGAAGTTAAATTATCATTATTTGAAAAGATATGCTCCTCATGTAGAAGATCCTCAGAACTCCACCAAAAGACTCCTAGAATTAATAACCAAATTCAGTAGCATTGCAGGATACAGGATATGCTACAAAAATCAGTAGCGTTCCTATACACAAATAACAAACTCAGCAGGAGAGAAGTTAGGGAAACAGATCCTCCCCTAATAGTATTAAGAAAAGTGAAATATTTAGGAACTAACATAACTGAGGAAGTGAATGACCTGTACAATAAAAACTACAGTATTCTAAAAAGAAAACTGAAGAGAACATCAGAAAATGTAAAAATCATCCACTGTTGCTGAATAGGCAGAGCCAGTATAGCCAAAATGGACATAGTTCCAAAACTGTTATACAGATTTAATATAAACCCAATCAAACTACCAGTATCATTCCTCACAGAACTAGTAGAAACAGTCCTAAAATTCATATGAAGCCAGAAGATACCTACAACAGCAAAAGCAATTCTGGGCAATAAGAGAAAAGCAAGTGGTATCAATATCTCAGGCTTAAAATTATACTCCAAAGCCACAGTGATTTCAAAAAAGAATAAGAAAAGCA
This sequence comes from Chinchilla lanigera, assembly GCF_000276665.1. Taxonomy (NCBI): domain Eukaryota; kingdom Metazoa; phylum Chordata; class Mammalia; order Rodentia; family Chinchillidae; genus Chinchilla; species Chinchilla lanigera. The sequence goes on from NW_004955489.1 coordinate 4,374,953, forward strand.
TGGTATTGGCACAAGAACAGGCACAGTTTAGTGGAACAGAGAAGATTCAGAAACAACTCCAAGCACATTCACTTCTCTGATGTTTGATAAAGCTCCCAAAAAATAAGCTGAAGGAAAGATAGCATCTTTAACAAATGGTGGTGAGAAAACTGGCTATTCACACCCTGCAGACTGACCCCAGTCCCATATCACTCACCATACACTGAACTAAAATCTAAATTGATTAAATATGTAAATAATGAAACAGAAGCACTTTTTTTTTTTT
>NW_004955489.1:4375317-4388723 GCF_000276665.1 Chinchilla lanigera
TTTTTTGGTTTTTCTCCGGTACTGGGAACCGAACTCACGACCTTGCGCTTGCCAGGCAGGCGCTTTTTGCCGCTGAGCTAAATCCCCAGCCCCTGAAACAGAAGCACTTAATCGTCTGGAAGACAAAATAGGTGAAATTCTTGAATGTACAGAGAAGTACGTGAAGATTTTCTGAACAAAACCTCATTTGCACAAGAAATAATACCAATAATCAAGAAATGGGATAATATCAAGTTAAAAAGCTTTTACACAGCAAAGGAAATCACCAACAGAGTGCAGAGTCAGCCTACAGAATGGGACAAAATTTTTGCCAGCAAGTTCTCAAAAGAAGGACTATTATCTAGAATATATAAAGAACTCAAAAAAAAAGGACCCACTATTGAGCTGTCAGTTTTTGAAAAAAATGAATTTTGAGGTGATGTTGGAGAAAGGAATGCATCTTATAAAACATTATGGTGAAGTCCATCATTGACCTGTGATTAGTAGGAGTTTTAAGTGTGTTATTAAAAATCTGTAATGGATAGTTAAGGGAATTACTAGAGAGAAGTTTATGAGCTCACCAGATTTCAGTGTACATATTGTTTTTACTAAATGAACTTAAAAGAAGAGGTTACAGTTAAAGTTTGAATAGAAAAACTTACCATGGTATTCCACATCTGCTGTTTACATTCCTTTGTTGAGCATACATCTTTATAAGCTTCACAGCCGGTAAATGTTGAATACCTGCGCTTCGTGGTCAGTATGGAATCAGAGACCATCATACAGGCAACTGACTTGCTTGTTTTCTTCTTTTTCCATGACTCTATGTACAGCCTCATCTTGATTTATAAGCAAAATCTGGAAAACGTACGAAATGAATGTTTGTGGTTTATCTAGAAATAATGCAGAAAATATTGCTGTTATTTTTGGTGAAGAAAATTTTAAATAGTTTATTTCAATTTAAATAAAATGTGAATTTTGTTGTTTTTTTCAGACTCACTGTTTATTTAAAGAGGAAAACAAAGCTAGATGTGCCAGCTAACCTTTCACTGGCTTGCTTGAGGCTCTGTGAGCTCTGTTGTCAGGGAGCTGCACTCCCATGCTCTGTAAGAGGTTTGAGGCAGGACCTGCCAGGCCAGCTTGGGAGCTGTAGGATTCCAATATATTTGAAAATAGGTTCAGGTCGACATCCACTGGGACCATAACAGAATCTCTGGCCCAGAATCTTCCTCTTCTGAATTGTTACTGTTAGTCTGGGATGTAAATGTGAATTTTGAAAAATAAAAACAGACCCCCAAATTTAAAGACTCAATGCAAAAATGGGCATCTGAAATCAACACTTCTAAGATGTAGTACAAATATTCCCTAAATACATCAAGAAATGTTCAACGTTGCTGGCCATTTGAGAAATGTGAATTAAAGTGACAGTGAGATAACATCTCACTCCAGAAAGAATGGTTGTCATCAAAAATCAAGTAACAAAGTTTGGAGAGGCTTCAGGGAAACAGGAGTGGTTCTCATTGTTGGGGGAGTGTATAGAGGTACAACCACTATGGAAATCAACATGGAGATTCCTCAAAAAACTAAAAATAGAAACTGAATTTGACACAGCTATTCCCCTTCTAGGTATCTTCCTGAAAGAGTCAAAGACATCATATTACAGTAACACATGAATACCCATGTCTATAGCAGCACAATTCACAAAAGGTTAGAAGCAACTCCTAAGTCTGTCACCAGATAAATGAATTAAAAAAGTGTGATATTTATACATAATGGAGTACTACTCTGTGGGGAAAAAAGATAAAGTCATATTTAGGACAATGGGTGTACTTGGAGAGCATAATGGTAAGTGAAGTAAAGAAGGTATACAAGTTTAAATGTCACATGACTTCTCCTAATGAGAAACCCAACATGTAAATAAAGTAAAAAATAAAAGACAGACAACAGAAAAAAGGTGAGAAACAATGCTATTGTAATCCAGCCTGGCCAATGTATCTCAAAGTGTACCTTCATTTGTTGCAATTGTCTTACGTATTTTATAATATGATTTTTGTCTCTTAGCCTGCCTTTACTCTGTATTTGTGATAAATAACTTCATAATAACTTATAAAATAGATATGAATCAGATTCTGGCAAAAAAGAAAAAATAAAGATGGATGGGTGGAGGGGAAGGGAAAAATGAGTTTAGATGTGTTATGTATGATTATCAATTTCCCACAATGAATACAATTTTATGCACTGCAGACATGCACTAGTAAAAATTTTAAAAGAATAAATTTAAACTTTTTTAGGTGATTTTAGTATATATATAAAAATATCTAGCTGGGCATGATAGCACAAGCCTATAATCCCAGCACTCGGGAGGCTGAGGCAGGAAGAATTCTGTGAGCTTGAGGCCAGCCTGGGCTTCAAAGTGAATTCACTTTGAATTCATAGTGAAACTGCATAGCAAAACCCTGTTTCAAAAAGGCAAAAAAAGAAAAGAATTATCTAAAATAACTGCTATAAAGATTTTTAAATTCACTGTGGTACAATTCATTCAATTTTATTTATAGTATTTTTTCTCTTGATAATTATAATTATAAAATTGATAATATCAAAGTTATAATTGATAATAGCAAAGCTGAAGGCATCAGTCACATTTACTCATTTCAAAATATCTTATAAAGCTACAGTATTCAAAACAACACTGTACTGGCATAAAGACAGACATATACACAAATTGAACAGTTTATTTTTTTTTATTTTAAAAATAAAAGGAGGAAAATATTAACAGACAGACAACATTTTACAAAATAGCAAAGAAACAGTACAGACAGTATGGAGTTACAAACAAAGTGGTAAGGAATTAACAATGCTTGTTGTATTACATATTGATATCTTCAAAGTGGTTTCTCATTGAACAGTTTAGAAAACGCAGAAACAGATGCATCCATTTATGGTTAACTCATCTGCAACAAATACATCAAGGACACACATGAGAAGATAGTCTATTCAACAACATATGTTTGTACAGCTGGATGTCCACATACAAAAGAGTGAATTCAGATCCACATCTTATATTGTATTAGGAAATCAACTCAAAATAAAGATGTAAGTGTAAGATCTTAAATTGTACTACTGCAACTAGTATAGGAAAATAGATTTAAAACACCTTTTGTCAATATTTCTAACCTAATATATCTCTTTAAGTAAATGCCCAACCAACTGAAGGACTTCACAACATCTATAGAACATGTTGACTAATGCCTTCAGGAGATTCACAGCTAATAGGTTACCTACCAAAAATAGTAATAACAGCTGAAGCTTATGTAAGCTACTATCCTAAGCACTCTACAAGTACATTTGCATATGCTAAAACACAATACATGGTGGTTAATATGCACTGTCAACTTTACTGGCTTGGGAGCCATGCAGAGACTAAGAAAGCATGCTTCTGGGTGTGTCTACATGGGTCATGGAGGAGTCATCTGGGAATGCTTCTCTCTTGCTCTCTGACATTGCTTCCATCTTTTGCTTCCTGGGCACTTTCAACTGTGAGAATTTGCTCTGCTAAGCCCTTCTGCTATGATATTTCTGCCTTGGAGCTAGCCAACTGTGATCTGAAACTTCTAAAACTGTGAGCCTTATAAACCATTTCTTCCTTTATGTATTTGATCTCAGCAACAGGAAAGCTGAATAATGCACAATAACACTGTTATCCCCATTTCATTAATGAAAACCCAGGGACAGGAAGTGGTTACATAAATTTCCCACAATCACACAGCCTGCTCTGTAGGGTAGGGTGGGATTCAAACCCGGGCCACTGATTAGGTGACACTGTCTCATAGTAGACTGACTGCCAGCATTTGATTCCAAAAGTGAATTGCACATTTGTGGAAAATCTTATAGTTTGCTACCAAAGCTGTTTATGCCAGTTCAATTATAATTGCATGATTTAATTAAATATTGCATAAACATCCCCAAAAATGTGAGTGTAAAAATAAATAATTGCTAATCTAGGATAGCTGAGATAATTGTTTTGGAAATGAGTACACTAATAAATCTTAGTCAAATTAAGTGTGGATGAGAAAACTATCATTTGTGAAATATTAAAATTTCAGATTCCATGCTTTGATGGATTTCCAAATACATTAACTTAACTTCGGGTTCCAGTTTAATAAAACTGATATGGTAAATCATAAGTAAAACATTACTGTTATGGTTATGCAGTAAAAGGAGAGAAACTTCCCTTAGCAGATTCACAATAATAAACATGGCCTTGGTCCTATGTTAAAAGATGAACAAGTATGCACATTTACATATTGAAATCAAACTCTGATATTTGGGATGTATATATAGTGTTTACCATTCCCTAAACTAATCAGTAATAACTGACCACTGCTACACATTCTAGGATGTCTAAAGAAGTAGAATATCCTTCATCATGTGATATTGCAATCATCTATTATGTTAATTATCTTTCTGCCACTGTAACAACATACCTGAGACAATCACCTTTATAAAAGGAATGGTTTCTTTTGGCTCACACTTTTGGAGTTTGTGATCCAACTTGTGTCAAAACAACACATCATGGTGGAAGCACATGGTGGAGGAGGTTCCTCACAATATGGCATCTAGCAACCAAAAAGAGATAGGAAGAGGCTGGAGTCCTACAGTCCCCTTTGAAGTCATGCTTCCCAGGAGCTCACACCAGGCCTCCCTTTTTAAAAGTTTCTGACACCTTCCAATAGCGCCATGCTTGGAAGCAAGCCTTTCACACATGGGCTTTGGGAAACCACATGGATCCAAACCATAGTATCTATTGACAAGACAGTGTCTCTTGCCTTAATATAAGTGACTTGAGTAAAGGGACCTTAAACTATTTTTTGTTTTATGTTTAGGCCCACAACACTGGCACAGTGTAGGAACTCAGAAAGTATGAAAATTAAATAAAAAACAGTATGTGGATGTACTCTGAAGCTGTGATATGTTAGTGAACCATGGGGTGTGCTTTAAAGGAGCACACACATGCATTTGACCTGGTTTCTGGAAGCAGAACCTCAGCAAGACAGTAGCCCGCATGGTTAATCAGCAACATCAGTACACCCTGCTGATTAAAAGAGTGGGTTCTAGAGTCAGGAAGACCCTGTTCGGAATCCTAGCTTCATACCTTACTAGCTGGGTAGCCCTGGGCAAAATATCTTATTGCTTTGTACCTCTGCTTCCCCATCTTTGAAGTAGAGACATCACAAAACCACCTACATTAAAATATATAAAGTCAATCAACTCAGAGTTGGTGTGGAATGAGCTTTCAGCTGTATTATTACCTGGAAAAAAAACTAAAATACTGCATATGGTTCTGTTACTGTTAAAACTATTACTATAACCTTGTATAAACACAAGAATTTTCTAGAGGAATATGAAGGAAACTGATAAAAGTGATTATATTTGTGGAATGCCCCAGAAAACAGTTAAAATTTAAAGAGGTGAAGCGAGTATGCATAAGAGGTTTCCCTGAAAAAACTTTTATTGCATAAAAAAAGGACAAGAAAATACATAGCAGTCAGCTTGGGTCAGCACGCTGCTGGAATTCTAAGATTAGAAGCAAAACTAAGCCTCCAACTGCACATGTTGAATTCAGAGCACACACACAGTTTTTGCTCTAAAGCATATATGAATCAGGATATTCTCCACCATATGCCTGCACAAGACCTCAGAAGCCTTCTCAAGTCAATGCGCCAGGCAGCCACCAAAGGTAGAGAAATTGGCCTAAGGGATGGAAGCTACTTGGTACCCAACATTAAAGTCATGAAATGGGTTGAGATTGTATATCTGGAAACAAGTATGTGGACCATTACTGAGAGTGAAGAGGGAATAGCTAGGAGGTGAATTAATAATGGAGTCAAAGAAAATCAGAGACTCTTAAATGGAAGATAGTAGATGTTCAGTTCAGAAAGATTAGCCTAAGAGTAACTTAATCTCTGGTATCCTGAAGAAACCAGAAGTATTACAGTCACAGTCTTTCCTATCTGAAATTAAAATCTCCACAGCATGAGCCATTGTAATGAATATGCTGACTTAACACAGCCGGCATGTGTGTAACACTTTTGCCATCAACAGATTTTCATATCAATCACAACTTGTGCTTTGGTTTTGCTTTGCCCTTACCACCCTGTGAGCTAATAAATACAGATTTTATTAGACTCTGTGGTGTTGATAAACACCCCTGGTTGCTGAGCAATTAAGGGGTTTGTCTGGAATCATACAACAACCATTTCTGGAATTGGACTTGGATCCAGGGTTCCTAATAATCAGCTTGGATCTTTTTCCTTGGATGTTAATTTTAGGCAAACAGCTAGGGAAATGTAGTGCATTACAGTGAATATAGCCTATTTTGTGTGCATGGACCAAAGGATTCTAGGGATTATCTATGTTAGTGTTTGATTGGGCGACAACAATCAGCCAGGCAATCCTGAGCATTTTGTATTTATTTTCTTCACTGAAACTTCTTGTCTTTCAAGCAAAAGCCAGTGTAATCTCGATTGCACTCCTCCCTCTCATATCCACCTAGGCTGTAAGAAAATTCTATCAGCTTTGCCATGGAAATGTACCTACTCCTTCTCACGTCCTTCCATACTATTCTTTATTACCTCTCACCCAGACTGTGGCAGTCACTTTCACATCATCCACTTCCTCCCTTCCCTTCAAAGCACCAGTTTATTCTCAGCACACTCAGAACACGCCTGTTACTACCTTGCTCACAATGCTTCCCGAGCTCCCCATTTCACTCAAAGTAAAAGCCAAAGTCTAGCCAGCAGCCTACAAGTCCCACAAGATACAGCACTCTGCCCCTCCTGTGGTCCTCTCCCTCTTCCCAGCCTTTGCACGCATCTGCTCTCTGCCTGGAATTCCATTCAGATTTCCTGTGACTTTTCCCCTCATCTCCTTCAGACATCTGCCTAATTACCCCCGATAAGAGATAACTTCCCTGACCATGTAATTTTATATGCCCTTTTCTTCCCTTCCTGAATGCTCTCTAACCCTTTCGAATATTTTTCCATAATACTAATTCCCATGTGATAATACACTGTATTCTTACGTATTACTTTTATGCTGTGTTTCCTTACAAGAACATGGCTTCATAAGTATCAGTGTAACTCTAGCACCTAGAACAATGCCTGATCCTTAGTAGGGTCTCAAGAAATGTTTGTTGATTAATACAGAAACTAATTTTGTAAAATAAGTACCATTATTATTCCCATTTTGCATATAAGGAAATATAATGTCATAGAGTTTAAGAGATTTGATTAGGGTTTCTTGTTTAGTAAGAATCTAGTCAAGGTAAGAATCTGCCTGTAAAGAGGTAACGTTCCCTCTCTCTCTCTCTCTCTCTCTCTCTCTCTCTCTCTCTCTCTCTCTCTCTCTCTCTCTCTCTCTCTCTCTCTCTCTCTCTCTCTATCCCATCTATATCATTATTTCTCTCTTCTCATCCCTCCAGTCCTCTCTCTTCCTTTTGTACCTAAATATACATACACATATTTACATGAGATTCTACAGTATTTTACAAATGTTCTCAGTGTCACTGAATAAACAGTAAAGAATTTTACATGGAATAAACTCCGTCTCCTGAAGAAAAGAAAGAAGCTCAGGCAAAAAGATATGAGATACTGTTCCAAAGAATCCAGGAGCAGGAGCAATCTTGTTCATCTACTGGTAGCATCATCTCCATGTGGCAGGCTAAGTTTCAATGACAATCCATTTTGTAGAGCTCAGCATGATCACAGTTGCCTATGAGTTTTATTACATGTCACGAGAATCTAAAAATTAACTTGACATATAATGCACATTCAAGTATAAACAGGAAAATAATAAGTTTTACAAAGCACAGATTTCCAGGGCTAAGAATGTCAATAAATGAATCTGTTTGACTAAGTCCCAAATCACCTGTTAAAAAAAGTGTTTTCCTCCTAAATTATGCAATCAAGCTTCTCCTCTTCCAACACCATGTGACCTCTCCGTTTTTATACACCATATAGTCCCTCGATCCAGGCCCTCATGCCAACTCCCACTATCAAAGATTTGCCAAATCCTCAGGTACTTCCCAATCTTTTGAAGAGCTAAAGATAAGCTAGGTTACTGACTGGAACACAAAGCACTACCCCTTTATGAATCACTGCAGGACTGGGTCTTTGTCCTAGTTTTAAAGTTGATTGTATCATACAAAACAATTGGTTTTGCTAAATCCCACTAGCTTTTTGCAGAATTCCATAACAGTACTTTCAATTTAAAGCACTTGAAGCAACCAGTGCTCAATTAGCACAATTCCAGAAAGGGATAGAGATTTTAAAGTAAAATGATTCAGATTACAGTACTCAGGGAGAACCAAAGCATTGTGAATTAAATTCCTTTTACAGATTACTTCTCATATCTATAGAGATAGATTTGGGTCTGTGATGTTTCATGCCTTGTATTCTATTGTACCACTCATCAAGCCCAGAACCTAGCATGAGTTCTATGGGTCCTATGAGTTTTTCAACACTTGGAGTGGTTAATAAAAATCTGTTAAGTGACTGACTGTTTGTCAGACCTTACACAGAGGAAAAATCATTTTCTGCTGAGGCCCATATTTTAAGATCCAAATAAGACTAATAATATTATTTTATCCATACAGACTGTTATTTGCTCCTTTGTAAATAAATACAGAATATTATATAATCAAGGAAACGTTTTTGGATTTCTATGTTCATTGACAAAAGATATACCTGGAAAGAAAAAAATACCTTAAGATACACCCCCTTCAACTTCGATAAATTTTTATTTTAACAAAAATTTGTGAACTGAAACTACTTTATGTCAAGTTCCAGCCAGTAGCTGACAACACATTCCGGGTAATGTTAAAATTTAAAATATATTGGAATAATTTTATAAATTAGTGCTGTGGCTATGCAAAGCTCAACCTCATAGTCATTCTCCTCTGGAAACACGCCTTCCTGTCTTATTTTTATAAGTACTTTATATAGAAATATGATACACTGTACCTGTTAGGCAAACTACTAAAAGGCGATAAATGGGTATATAAAATAATTAGCATGAAGATAGCAGAATGCTATGTACCTTGCAGAAGATCTAAAATTATTATTGGGAGCAAAGTGATATTCATTTCTTTTAACTATATCAGAAATTGAAGATGAAAAGCACATTCACAATAATGAGGCAATTCAGTCGTGGATTAGATATCATCGACATCGAGTTAGTGTTAGCATTTTAGTATGAGAACCATTTTGGTAATATATATGTGAGCAAACAAAAGGATTTAGCAAGACCTGATAAGGCATAAAATATATTCTGGGTGCACCAAAGTAACAAAAGTAATTCCAGGAAGAAGATACATAATGTAGATTATTCATAACCTCATACATGACTTAATGACACACAAAAGACTCTCGCTAACAAAAATGGGGATGATGACATACATTTATTAAATGCCCAGCAGGTAGCAAGTATGACATCAGACATAGAGAAAAGCCGAGTGCTTCTCTCTCTGGATGAAGAAAGAAATAGCAGAATGTCCCTAAAGGTAGATAAAGCATGAAGTATTGAGTTTTGCTTTAATATAAGATGTGACTGGTAATTTGCAAAAGGAATTTTGTGACCAAATGTTTTCATGACTAAATTGATTCGTCTGCTATTATCACAGAAAAGTTCCATCTTTTGGTCAAAGAAAAACAAGCAGATAAACAAACAGGAAACCTTGGAGTTTTGGGACATAGTCAAATTATTCTTTGCTTATATATTCCTTCAGAAATCAGCCATGAAGGTGGAAATGTGAAAATATGGCAAAACTGAGAGATGAACAGAGTTAATCTCAAAGTGTTTTGTACGTGATAAAGCACTGCAAGCATATAAAATGTACTTACAATTTTGACACAACCTTCTGACTTTCAGAGCACTTTCAGAATCCTGTGCTCACTAGAGCCAGGTGTTTTCATATCTAAGTTATCTCTTTTAATATTCAAAACATAAATCATTCCCAGGGGAAATAGAGAATCCACAAGTGTGACTTGTATCCCTCAGGGAAATCTGTGGGGAAAAGGTGGAGAGTCCAACTCTGGTGCTCAGATTCCTAGCCCTCCACCTCAGTTATTAAGGATCAGCTCGCAGTGGAGGCCATCCTCTGTACTATTCTACCCAGAATTTCATCACTGTTTAGAGGCACCACGCTTTTTCATCTCCCTCCAACCAATCTTTCTGACTCATTTAATTAGTTTTTTGACCTTTTTCCAAATAGTGTAAGTCCTGTCTTTACGCTTTCCCCTCCCACCAGAAAAACACACAATTACCCAATAACATTGATTACAGTTCTGGCTTCAAAATCCAGCATGATTTCAGCCAATACAGGAAACAGAAGCTAGTTGATTTATGAGGTAAGCTATAACTCCTAATGCTTTTCCTTTCAGGATTCAGAGACGCTGAATGTAAAAACAAATGTAAATAAAAATGCCCCCAAGAAGAGATACTTGACTGTATTGAGCATGTTTATATGCCACATTAATAATACTTGCTAATCAGATTAATCTTCTAAGTAATTTAAGTAATCTAATTCACAACTTAAATTTTACTATGTTTTGATTTTGTAGTTTCTATGCTCGGCTAGAAATTTTGTAGTTTCTATGCTCGGCTTGGTATGAAATATTTGCCATATACAAATAGAAAGAGAAGTAAATTATCATTTGAAAGCTAATTAGTATGCCATCAAAGTTTAGAAATATGCTGATCAACATGCACATAAAAATTCCCTTAATAGCTAAAAGAAGTGTCAGGCACATAGAAATAGATTTGGTAGGCCTACTGACAGCACAAGAGCCTGCACAATTACAGGATTTCCCACAGGCTGGTCTTGGCATTCAGAAATAGCCGAGGGATGTTCAAGTGACAAGCAGGCTGAGAAGAAAATTCTTTCTTCTCTTCCACTGAGAGACAGAAAGCAGGACTTCTCAAAAATGTGTTTATGCACTAGCAAATTAAATATTTATAATGCCATATCTGAATTATTGGAACCTTGTCCTTCTCCTAGATATTCACACCAAACTACTCCATATGAGACAGCGCAGAGAAATGACATGAAAACATCATCATGGTTTTATCAAATCCTCTGGGGGACACAAGGAACAAAAACAGATAATAAACTTGAGTGATGTCTTATGGTGGAAGCTGAAGATTTATGACAAATACTCCAGAATGTGCTATATCCTGAAGGGTCATGCAAATTCTACCCTGTGCTCAAGGTGAAGGTATAAGCTTCTGGCAGCACATGCAGCCATTATGTTTTACAGACATTTCGGATCTCTAACTGTGCCACTATCCCTAGATGACCTCTTACAAAAATGAGTTAGTGGCTAAAGAGGCTGAAAGAGACAACGAAGCCAATACTCAAAATAAGAAAAGCAACCAGAAGCACAAGTTACCATGCTTTTAATCAAAACCCTACCAAAATATTGGAAGCTTCCTGTCCTGTCCTTCCATATCTTAGAAATAAGCTTGAAATAACATAGGTTTGAACCAATCAGTACAGAACCACAGCATGACTCTTGGCATAACTGTATTTCAGAGAAGAAAAAGGCTAGAGCATACTGAACATGCTGTGAAATTCTGCACAGAGCTCATGAGTACTGTTCTGCATCTTTAGCACTCAGTAGGATTGAACTTGGAAGAGAATAACAGCATCCATTGCTTACGTGCTTACTCCTTGCCAGGCACTGGCTTAGGTGCTTTCCATACATTATCTCATTGACTTCTTACAGCAGGGAGGCTTTATTACTCACATGTTTATACATCAAGAACAGAGGTTTCAAAAAAGTAAATGGCTTCTCCAGGATCAGACCGCCAGGTATTGCTTTCAGGAGAATGTCACAGTCATAACTTATGATGTCTTGCACAGCTGGTCCCTGTTTGTCTCTCAAGCTTCATTTCACACCACTCACTTGCTCATTCAGTGCGCTCTGTGAATGAACCAGGCTCTCATTGTGGGGTTTTCAGATTCTGGATTCCCTCTGCTTGCATAAATCTTCCTTCTTCCCATGCAAAACTTCTACACACCTAGTAGATTTTTCTAATTTATTTCTTTAGAGAGGCATTCTCTCACTGCTAAACTAAATTATGTCCCCAAATAGACTTACTTATAGAAGAAGAGAACAGATATACTACACATAGCATTTACCATTGTTTATATCTAAATAATAACAAACATATTATAATATCCAGGGTTGTCTAGGATATAAGTGTTGATGGTGGGTCATCAGTGTGAATTCTGCAGACTGGGAAAACAGACAGGGTGTCTGTTGCAGTCTTGAAAATTCCTCCATTTGGAAACCTCAGTCGTTGTCTTCCAAGGACTTAAACTGATTGTATGAGCTGGGGATTTAGCTCAGTGGCAAAAGCGCCTGCCTGGCAAGCGCAAGGTCATGAGTTTGGTTCCCGGTACCGGAGAAAAACCAAAAAAAAAAAAAAAAAAATGTATGTTCAAACTGATTGTATGAGGCCCAACCACCTTATGGAGGGACATCTCCTTTATTCAAAGTCTACTCAGTTAAATATTAGTCATATCTAATAATGTCTTCACAACAGTATCTAAACTTGTGTTTGACCAAACAACTAGGCACAATGACTAAACCAAATTGATACATAATATTAGCCATCACACATATCTGCTTAACATATATTCTCCCTGCTTCACTATAAGTTCCATGAGGATAGAAATCTCGGCCATATTTTCAAAACCATATCCACAGTCCCCAGTAAAGTATCTGACACGTCACATATACTCAAAATTATTTTGTACTGCATTAAAGGAGCATTGATTTAAAAATTAGGGGAAAAGGAAAACTTTACAGAGAAATTGATAAGTAAAAATTTGAAAGAAGTGTGAGCCATTTGTAGAGTTCCAAGAAAATGGCCTAGTACAGAGGGAATAGCAAGGGTATAATCTGAGGTTGGAGTTGTCCTGATATATATTTTTTTATTTTAAAGAGAAAAAAAATTGCAAAATAACAACAACAAAGACAGAAACAGAACAACACAAAAACAATAAAAATTGTACAGGATTTCAAAACAAGATGATAGGAATTAACAATGGTTGTTATGTTACATATTTTTATCTTCACCGAAGTTGTTCACATTACTGGATATTAGAATGCAAGATTGATCAAACAATTTAAAGGGAATAAAAAGTAATAAAAACATTAGAAACAATACAGAGCTTCACTAAACAAGATGGTAGGAATTCAACAATGGTTGTTATACTGCATGTTGTTGTTTCTAAATTAATTGTTCAGATTACCAGATATAAGCATGCAAAATTGAAAAGAAAAAAGAAATTATTTTTATTTTTTTTATTTTTTTTTATTTTAAAGAGTAAAGAAGGATAACATAATAATAGGAGGGGCTTA
>NW_004955489.1:4390044-4429370 GCF_000276665.1 Chinchilla lanigera
GAACTACGAGGCCAGGAGTGAGCCGCCGGTCCAAAGACTGGCGCTCCCCGCCCGAGGCTCCCTGTGCGCTGGGGGCCCTCCTTCCGGGAGCTACAAGGCAGCAGAAAAAAGAAATTATTTAAGCATTAACTATTCCTGTCCTGGTATATTTAGGAAGGAGCAGAGTGATGAAGAGGCAGAGTAGTGGGAGATGAGATCATAAACACAATGAGAGAAGCAGAGAGAGATGAGAAAGAGATATGGTATCATGGGTGAATGTGAGAAGTAAATGACATTGGAACTAATTGGAACATTTTTCAGGTCCAGGAAAATAGAGACTATTAAATCCAAATGTAACTTCTGTATTCACTAGACACAAGGAAAGACCTTGGTTTCCATAAGCATGTTATATAGTTTTTTGAGAGAAGAAAACTCTTGAAATTAGCTAATATAACATTTTATACCATACTACAGACAATTTTTGTAGTAATATACCGTTTTAATCACCGTGCTCGAACATATGCAAGCAAAATACAGAATGGCTCTATTGCCGCTTAAGTGATGGATGAGAAATTCATCTCATTTGTGCAGGTGTCCATAAGTGGATCCATTCAAATTAAGGAAGCATATAGACTTTGGGTTGTTGCATTGAAGTGCTTCAGATGTTTAAGACCAGGGAGTCTAAAGTATAATGTTAATTTCCATAAAGAGGTTCCAAGTTAGGAAGATACGACTGGACTAAGCTTGATAAGAGCACTAGGAGCAAAACAAGAGGAATAGTAGAGCTAATATAAGGCGTTCCTCGGTCACACATACAGTGAGCATCACTAGAATTACACCACCAGATTTTCTCTCTGTTATATGATGTCTTAGCAATACCTTCAATTTCTATCAATCTCTGCTTCTCATTCTTGTGAGTATTTAACTGAGCTGAAAGACATGCTCTAAGGACTTCAGACTGGCTACTTCAAGAAGTCAAAATTCATAGAAGTCCACATCAGTAATAAACAATGTGAGGTGCCATTGCACAATTTGAGATCCTCTTATGCAAAGATAGCCTTCTGACCAAAGGTACAGCATTCTGCTTTTGATGATAGACCAAGTAGAATTAATGCCAACATAAAAACAGGCATAGAATTAGGAGAGAGGTTATTTTAAGGGGAAGAATATAGCTTCAGAAAAGGCAAAGGTCCATGGAGAGAGTCTGTGGGATGACGGATGCACAAATAAGGTATTTACCTTGTAAGAGTGTATTGAACTGTATGCTTGGTTTGTCTTATGCATGCCTACCTCAATAAATTTCATGGTGGAGAGCTGTCAAAGTGAAGTTATGATTGTGGTCAGCAAGTGAATGTCCAAGAGCTTGCAGAGTCAGACTCAGTTCTGCCCCAAGGAAATCTGGCAGACATTAAAGAAAGTACTCCTTACATGACCCAAAAGGAAAGCCCTTCCTAATTTCAGGAATACAATGCTGAGGGTAGAATGGGCAGAGAAGTGAAGAGAAGAATGAGGGTAATGGCACGTTACAGCAAGACATAGGGATCTTCCCATTACAAGGCATGATGTGATGCCCGCCACCTGCCACTCAGTCATGGTGCGCTGGCAAAAGCAACCTTGCTCCTTTAGCAACACTTATATGCCCTGTGGTACACTTTTGAAGCATCAATGACAGCTACACTTGAGCACAGTTTGGCTCTACTACTGAAGAAATGGAATCAGTGCTTGAAGGCAGAATATTCACCTGATATCTCTGTGGTTTGAAATGGATCATACACTCTCAGAAGAACATACATTTCAAATAATCAGGAATTTCACAGTATACAGACTTAGCAGCACTGTATTAGACTTACCACTACCTCACTTTCAAAAGCTCAAGGAGAGAATCTGTCCCACTCCCTGTTTTGTGGAAACTTCAAATATTTCTCTAGTGGGAGAGAGTGTCTGTTATATGAACTCCTTCTGTAGAAAGCCACCATGTAATAAGCCTGCAGGGTTTCCAAGGCAGTGCACCTTTGGTGAGAACACCTCTAATGCAGAAACCATTCCATTCATACACGCAAACAGCAAATCATTAAACTAAGTATGGTATTTGAGTCTTTTCTTTCCTTTTTAAAGTAAGGTTGGCTTCGTAGAGAAATAAGACTGTAGTTTTAAGTGAAAATTAACATTCTTTGTTAAACAGTCGCAAAGTATTCTTAAATGGATCTCACTTCCTCCTTTTGTTTCTTTACACTTTTTTACTCTTCTGATTTTGCCACTACACTTGTTAGAATGGACCATCTTTATTTGTTTCAGTTCCAGTCTTGTATCTTCCACAGACTCCTAAGAATGTACATTACATCACCACATTCTGTTTTAATATGTCCTAAGAAGAGTTTGTCTTCATTCCAGATTGTGTCCATCCTTCCAAATATCACGACTCTACTCTTCACAGAATCTTTAAGCCACGGGTGTTATTTGTTGCTGTATTTTTCTTTACTATCGAATAGCATCATAAAGCCCCCTCATTAACACCAACAATGTCATGTGTCCATTTTCCCTCCTATAAAATTTATGCTCTTTAATGTCTAGATTTGTATTTCATTCTTCTGTATATACTCTGAAATTTCCAGCCATGTTGACTTGCACAAACGCATGAAGAATAAATATTTGTTGACTTAAATGTAAAAAAAAAAAAATAATAAGGTTGGCTAAGGGTTTGTCAATTTTATTTAATCTTTCAAAGAATTTAGTCTCAATTGCATTAATTTCTGCTCTGAACTTTAAAATTTCTTCCCTTGTATGAACTTTGGGCTTGATTTGTTCTTCAATTTTAGAAGTTTTAGGTTCAACATTAGGTTGGTTACTTGAGCTCATTCTGTTTTCCTGATGTGAGAATTCCCTACTATTAATTTTCATTTTATAACTGCTTTCATTGCATCCCACAAGTTCTGGTATGTTGTATCAGCATAATCATTTAACTGTAGATACTGTTTAAGTTCTTCTTTAATTTTGTCTGTGACTGACTGGTTGTTCAGTAGGGTGTTACTTACTTTTCATGTGGTTGTGGCGTTTTTGTGGTTTTGTTTACATTGATTTCCAATTTCACTGCACTATGGTCTGATAATATGCATAGGATAATTTCAATTATTTTGCATTTAGTTCAGCGTGTTTTATGGGCTAGTATGTGTTCTATTTTGGAGAATTTCCCATGCACCACAGAGAAGAATGCATATTCTGATTGGTATATATTTTGAACATATACCCTACCTACTTATAGAAGACCATAATAATTAGTCCCATAATGTTTAGTCCCATAATGTTTAACATACAGGTTTGTCTCATTTACTTTGACTTATATGAATTCCTTAATTTGAGTTAATCTCCCAAGTATCCATTGTAAAATCTTGAGAACATGCTTCCTCTTCAATCCATTGTCCTATATTTTCCACACACTTTTGAAATCATCCCTCTACTCTCTCACTTTAGTAGGGTCCTGCCTGCCCCATAAGACAACCCTGCTATGAAAAGTGAATTTTGTTTCTGAGTCTTGTATCTCAGAGCCAGGAGCAGCCTTATGCTTCACCTCCAATTTGAAATGATGTTTCTACTTTCCTCATATTCAAAATTCCAATTTCCTTCTAAGCTTGTGCCATTACCCGAAACCACCTGCTATGTCTCCCAGTTGTTGCCCACTACTTACCTTCCATTTCCTTTTCATTCACTGAAAGCCTGTGTCTGGCTGTAGAGCACCATGTCCATTTCTGTCCCAGTCACGGTGTTTAGTGAGGTCAGTAACTATACCCATGGAATGTTTGACACTCTGGGTTCCCAGCTTCTTGACTTCTAGAATTTTCTCCCTCCACCTCACCTAAGTCATCCACTCCCATGTACACATAAAGAAGCTTAGCATTATCATAACTCTACCACATCAGAAATTTTGATTTTAATCTCTTATCCTTCATCTTGTACCTCTCCTCCAACAACTGTTCAACCACAATGTAATATCTCATCCACTGATCCTGTCACTCTTTCACGTCCCAATACCATTTTCATTTCCTCTCTTGCTTCTTTACCCAAATCCCATCCCATTACCCAGCTCCATCCTCACTCTTTCTGCTATATCCCACTCTTTTAGCCCTCTCACCAAAGAGCAAAATCCCAAACTTGGTTAAATCCAAATCTATAATCTTCACAAGTAAACCTAAGCAGCTTTGCGTTCCTTAAAAGATAGTTCCTGGGAAATCCTGTCTATCTTTTTATGAGTGAGGGACTCATTATGTAATCAAGGCTGGCCTTAAACTTGCTATGTTGCCTGGGGTTGGCCTCAAGCTGGTGAGCTACCTGCCTCAAACTCCAGAATGCTGGGATTACAAGGGAAGTCTTCCCCAAATTTACCACCACAATCCTTGTGTGAACACTTTATACTGCCTGGCAATCCTACATTTCTCCAATAAATATTAATGCAACATTTGCACTTTATACATTTCCTTCTTTCTTCAAACTTATAGCCTCACCCACACACTTAACAAATGGCTTCACTCATTCTTTGAGAATTTAAAAATAGTTGACTTACAAAGAAGAAAAAAACAGATAATAGCACAAAACTTTCTTTTCAATGAACTAAGAGAGCATTTTGTGTCTATGTTTTGTACTTTGAGTAGCTACTTTTAAGATTATAATACATAGGGTCTCAACTATTGTTATTCCCCCCATTATTTTATTATGAAATTTTGGTTCTTTCATAGAATAAGAAATTGACTTGAATTTCCTAAGCTTCTTAATTAAACCAATGGTCCCAAATGTACTATAGATAACAATGTTATCATGTACTTTAAAAAGCTAGAAGAAAGCATTTTGAAAGTTTCATCATTAAGAAACCATAAAGGTGGGCTGGAGATTTAGCTCAGCGGCAAAGCGCCTGCCTGGCAAGCGCAAGGTCGTGAGTTCGGTTCCTGGTACTGGAGAAAAACCAAAAAAAAAAAAAAAAGAAACCATAAAGGTATGTAGAGATGAATATGTTTAACTTGGCTTACACAATAGGCAGCATATACACATATTGAATATTACATGCTACCCCATTCATTTGTATGATTTTTATGTTTTTATGGATGAGTTCTTTTTAACTTTAATAAGGTAACCAATGATCCTCGTGTTTCCAAATTCAGTAAATCTTTCTCTGATCTTCTTTTAAACACTTGTTTTCTAAAAACACACTAAATGTGTGTCTTCAAGACATTACACACTTGTGATAGTCTTCATATCCAAGTAGCTATTATTTCTCAACCACTTTTGCTGTTTTAACCCTCTTCTCAGCATTTCAACATTGAGCACTCCAAATACTGAATGGTCATCTCCTAGAAAATGCTCTATCCCTGCAGTATCTCACCTGGGCATGAGCTTTAACTATTACCTATACTAAATTGATAGCTTCCGCTTTGATCTCTTCTCTAAACTTCAGATTTCTTATAGATATCTTCTCAAAACTTCTGCACTCATAGGTGGAGCTTTGGGGAGGTGATTGGATCATGGGTGTGGGTACTCAGCAGGGGATTGGTCCACTGATGAGTTTATACTAAATGTGATGTTGGAAGGTGATGCCTGGTTGGAAGAGGTGGGTCACTGGGAATGTTGTCTGGAAGAATACATCTCTCTCCTTCCTCCCTTTATCTTTTTCTGCTTCCTCCTGCCATGCTGAGTCTTTCTCCTCTGCTATACTGTCTTCCATGCCACCCTGCCTTGGAGCCAATTGACTATGGATTGAAACCTCTGTAAAGTGTGAGCCAAAATAAACCTTTCCTCCTTAGAGATGGGGGAGTCAGGTACTGTGTCTCAGCGAGGAGAAAGTAACTAAGTCAAGATATTTATATTCACAATATCTCAACATCGTTGTTCATTATAGTTCCAACTTAATGTGGCCTAAGCTTTTAATTCTCTACTTCACAACCAATGCCTGCTCATTTCTCAGCCTTTGCAGTCCCAGTATATGGCACTACTAGTTGGCTAGTTGCTCAAACTAAAACCAAAAAGGCATCTTTGTTCCTCCTATTCAGGAATCAGTCATATGCATCCATGATTAAGTTTTTGGAACCTACCTTCAAAATATATGCCCAAGTCTATGCACCTGCCCCTATTATTACTGCTACCAGGACAGTTCAAGTCAGTTTCACCTTTCGTCAGCTTCCTAATCAGCATTTCTGCTTTTACTGTTGCCCTTCACTCCCAACAGTCTAATCATCAAACAGCAGTTCATTCCCAGACATAAATCATACCATGTCATTCTCCTGCTTACACCCATCACTGGCTTTCCATCACACTCAGAATACAATACCAGCCCTTTGCATGGGGTATACATGGCTTCTTGGAATCTGGGTCCTGCCAATCTTGTCTTACCCTCTCCTCTTTTCACCTCAAACACACTGGACCACTTTTTGTGCCCATAGAGGACCAAAGTACTCCCCTGTCTCAGCATTTTAGTGCTTGTTGACTTCTCTGCCTCTTTACTCAGCTCTTGATACGACTAGCATATTTCTGATTATTTAGATTTCAGAATAAGTGTCATGTCTTCAATGAGAGCCTTCCTGAGAATTCTTCCTGAAGCAGCCACCCTTCTCCTCCATCAGACTCTAATATACAGCCTTATTTATTTATTTCATATCACAGCACCTATAATTATGTTTTTACTTGTTTCTTTGCTTTGTTTGGCTATTTTCTCTCTGAGGGCGTGAACATTGCTCATTCTGTAGAAATACAGAGCACCTTAACTGTATAGGGTCCAGTGACTTGTGAGGAGTAAGTTACTGCAAAAAACAATTCAACTGGGCAAGCAACAAGGACAGCTTCGTCTTTTCTCTTCCTTATAAGATAGCAAGTGGCATAGCCTGGAGGCTTCTATCATCCTAGTCTCATGTCAGCCTCTATTTAATTCACCAGAAAACAGGCATAATAATGAAAAGAACCTGAAAGAATATTTTGTCTCTGTACATCTGGAAACCAACAAACAACAACAATGAAGCCTCTTCAATTCCATTAAGCAAGTATTTATCCATGGCTCAATCTGGTTATAAGCCCTGTTCTCAAACCTGATGATACAAATGATCAATAAGATAGGAACCTTGTCCTTAGCAATCATACTTTCTAATGGAGTTGGGGCTGGGTTAAAATGTGGAATATAATTATCTCTGTTATAAAGCAGGGAGAAGTGCTGTCCTAAAGGTATAAAAGGCAGACCGAATACAAAAAGATGGAATCTGTGAAAGCTTTTGCCAAAAAGAAACACACTTGGACTACTATTTGAAGCCAGTATCAGTGGAGCAAAGACATCAATCACACACAAACTAACCCAGAGGGCATCTAGAGGTTTCCTGAATGGAAATGGAACACACTAACTGTGGCATTTTTCTATGCTTGTTAGCAAGATCAAGTGCAATGCTGGGGTCCCTAGGCTCTCTGTTTGAAAGCCTCATGCATCAGAAACACTTCTGTACCCTTGAACTTTCTGTGCAATCAGAACCATAGAGTGGTAAGGCAGGGGAATAACTTAGTGGAAATCATTTATCTGCTCAGCTATCAAAGAATTGGGTACTCACAATGTCGTTTTGAAAGGGGCAAGGTGTCAGGAAAGGTACAAATCCCTGGTGTGCAGTTGATTATATAAAAGCAAAAGGACAGTTTGTCCGAAACTTCATTTCAACCTTTTCACACCAATAGGAAAATATGTAAAACTACTACATACTATAGACTCATCCTAGCACTTATAGAAGAGGTCAGTTCTTCTTTAACTCATAAAACCAAAGACTGTACTTGGGTAGATGAATAAAAAGTCATGAGACTATTTAATATTAGGGAGACTATTCTGTTTTTGGAACTCCAGTTTCCCATATATAAAGATATTAATAATACCAACTTCTCTGAGGTATTCTAAGCACAAAATAAAGAAATGGGTATTCTAGTGTATTATTTGATGTATTTTTTATTATTTTAAAAATAAAAGAACAAAAACGTATTAACAAACAGACATCCATTTACAAAATAGCCCAAGAACAATATGAGCAATACTGAATTACAGAGAAGGTTACAGGAAATTAACAATGGTTATTGTATTACATATTGATAACTTCAAAGTGGTTACTCAGGAAAACAAATATAGACATGCAAGGTTGAAATTGTATTAATCATTATCTGTTCCTTTCAATAAAGCAATATAAGGCAGTAGTACAACTGTGTTAGCTATGCATATACTGCGATGTGATGCTATCTTCTCAAAAAATTTGCCAGATTCCGCTTTCCGAGTCAGAGGACAGAATCTACTGTTGACTCCTGCCTTGCTGGTAAATATCAATGAATTTACTCTAATTCCATCACCAGAAATAGAAATTCATTCAAGAATTGTTCAATTCAGAATAGTCTGTCTCTGAAGGCCTAATAAGAGAATTCCTGAATATTTCCCAATGCATCTTCAATATTTCATCCCAGAACTCCAAAAAAATAGTAACTTTTATTTAAAAATAAAAGTATAGCATCCCTGGTGAAATAAGGGAAGATGAATAAATAAATTACTTACACATTGGAAAGGAAAAAGTAAAACAGTATTTATCCACAGACGGCATGATGATCTACATAGAAAATCCCAAGGAATCTAAATAAAATTCCTAGAATTCATAAGTGAGTTTAACACAGTTATAGTATATGAAGGGATGAATGAATAACATACAAAAGGCTATTGCATTTCTATATACCAGCATATAAAAACTGAAAAATTTGAATTTGAAATAAAAATTCCATTTTCAGTAAAACTAATAAGTGACATATATGGGCATAAATCTAACAAAATGTGTGCAGAAGCTGTATACAGAAATCTATAAAGCATTGATGAAAGAAATAAAAAGAATTATAAAAGCAGAAAGACATTATGTGTGTATAGCTTGCATGACCCAGTATTTTTTAAATATATTGGTTCTTTTTCACTATATCCTAGATTCGATGCAAACCTTATCAAAGTCCCAGAAAACATTTTATAGCAATCCCAAGCTGACAGTTAAATTCATATGAAAATTCAAAGGATTTAGAATAGCCAAAACAACTTTGAAAAATAACATAGGTGTAAGTCACAAATACACATTGAGAACGGTTAAAACTATATTAAACAATGTACTACGGTATTGGTGTAAAAATAGGCACAGATCAGTGGAACAAAATACAAAATTCATAAATGAATTCCTACATATCTGGGCAACTAATTTGCAACAGAGACACAAAGGCAATGCTGTGGATTACAGGATGATCTTTTACACAAATTGTGCTAGAGAAACTGGATTTGCATGTGCAAAATTATTGGAGATGAAAAAGAACTTCATTTTATGTCTCACACCATGTACAAAATTGAACTCAAAATGAATTAAATGCCTAAAGATGACCTCAGTACTATGACACTTCTAAAACAACATTTGGAAGGAAATCTTGGTGATCTTAGCTTAGACAATCATTTCTTACATATGTTACCAAATGACCAAAGTCACGAAAAATAAAAATTGTTATATTGGATTTCAGCAAATTAAAAAACAAAACAAAACTCTTCAAAACAAAATATCAAGAGAATGAAAGGATAAGTCAAATCCTTGAAGAAAATATTTGAATGTTATATAGTAAATCAAGGATTCGTATCTCATATACATAAAGAATCCTTGAAACAGTAAAAAGAGAAAAAGAGCTCTCAAAACTCAACAATAAGGAAACGAACAGTCCAATAAAAGATAAGTAAAAATCTTTTAACAGACATATCACCAAGTGCAACAAATGGGTGACTGATAAGCACATGAAAAGATGCACAGCATATTCATTTTGAAATGCAGATCAAAACAATGTTATACCATTACATATCTACTAACTGGCTAATATTAAAATAATTGATCATACTAAGTGTTGGTGAGCAACTTCCAGTCTTTTTGCTCTTCCATTCCCACTGCTACACTGGTCCAGATTCTTATGAAGTCTAGCCTTTACACTTGCCACAGGTTTCTAACAGACCTCCTCCTGTTCACTACCACCACGGAATTGTTCCCCACACCACAACCCCATATGCCACACGCATCTAGTTGTCTCACTCTCCAGCTTAACAATTTTAATTGACTCTCCCTGTACTTCCAGGAAAACAGTTCATACATTAGTGTGTTTGTTGAAGCCCTTTCATGATATGCTACCTACCTACTTATTTGTCTAGATTCACCTTGTGCTGCACTCACAATGTCTTCTCTCTTCCTTTTCAAAAACTGCTTTGTGAGCCTCCTACCCCTTATGTATCTTATGCAACTTATCAGACAAAACCACGTTATATTTTCTGAACATACTATTTCATTTCAGATCTCTGTGCCCTTTTCAAATCTACTCCTCTCTCGATCATGAGAGTCCTTTCTTCTCCTGGCCAACTTCAAACCATTTGTGTAAAGTCTGTAAAAGCATCATTTCTCCTGGGACTCAATCCTACAAACATCACTTCTATGTCTCCGTAACACTTATATTCCATCAGTCTACAACAAATCTGTTATTATGTTATAAGAACTAATTTCCATGTCTGTCCCTTTTGCTATACTCTGAGCTCTTGAACTGGGACTGTATATTTAGTGGCTGCCATAGTACCTAATTGATAGTGTTCAGTAAATGTTTGAGAAAGAGGAAATATTCATAGGCATAGTATCCCTAAACAGCTCTTTCTTTTCTATTCCTGGACTATTCTTAGTGTAGAAATGTGTGTGGCTTAGAGAGGGGCAGCCTACCGTGCAAGTTTAATGTTTTTGTATGGACTATAGGTAAAAGAAGGTTATCAACTAGTAAGTGGGAATTTGCACACTACCTGTCTCTTGATAATGATGAACATGGTCCTTTTAAAAAATTGCAGATTTAAAGAAAATGACTAAGCTCTGATTTGACGAGGATATTTGTAACTCAGGGTCTTTTCCAAAAGACATGTAGGGTCACTTATTGCTTCAAGGTAAGGTTTCTACTTTTTTTGTTATTCCTTCATTTTCATTTATTCCAAACAGCTTTTATTTTTGGTGCCCACCTAGCATTACATACAGATTTATGCAGATAAAAAAGAGAGGTTTAATCCATTCTTTTCACGGCTTAGGAGTTTTCACACAGTTCTTGATTTCCATTTCTCTTGCTTTTCTGTTTTCAAATGCCTCACCTCCACCATTTACAAAATATCCACACATTTATGTTGAGGAAGTGACATAAGAAGGAAGGCTGCGCCCTGGGAAGCAAAGACAGTTTTTCAGACACAGCGTGATGTTATAAAATATTTACAGCTGCACTGTAACCCTGAAATGATGATTGTTTTCTCCAGGAGAATTCTGGGGTTTTTGTCATAGTCATATATTACCTTCAAACAACCACCTTAACAGTCCCCTGAAGAGATCCACCTTCCTTTCACTGGTAAGTTTGCAGAGATGTTTACAGCTGGGTGATTTGTTTAGTTAACATAAATCAGGCTTCTGAAGCATTGTGATTTAGAGTTTCTTTCCATGATGGATGGTTTCCGCTGAAAGTCATATTATTAACTAAATTGTACCAGGTGCTCCGCTCAGCACCACTGGGAAATAATCATGGCAATAATCATGTGACCTATGCCTAAGGTTGCCATTTCTTGCATGCCATTTATGACCACTGCAATATCTTGGAAATAGATATGAAAGTTGATGTTACCATATGCAAGAACTTTGGAGAAAGAAGGATCAGTTTGTTTGGTCCTAGCAGTCCTGAGATGGGTAAAAAATTCGGGGTAAGGTACAGAAATAAAAGTAAGGTAAACTTTGGCTTAATGTCCAAAAATGCTTTCTAATAATCACGCAGGACTGAGACTTTATATGCTCCTTAAGAGTAAGTACACCTCCATAATTTTGATTCTAGGAATTACGGCATTCTAATCTCAAATGGTTAGCTAAGGGACTGGAATAGAAGATACTTTTGCTTAGAAATTCATATAAATTGTGAAACCATCATTAATCCATATCAGTAAATTGAAAGAAGGTGACAGATATTGGGGAGAAGCAAAAGGCCCCATGCCATTCCTTCAGACTGCTACTCCTGGACAAGGGTGAGGCATTTTCAGTGATGGAAAGTGTTTAACTTGGGCGAGTTATTGGAGAAGGAATTCTGGCTTACATTAGATTCTATTCTTGTGTATTACTATAAATTGACAGTTTTAGAAGGTGACTTGATCTCTATCACTTTATTATGTAAAATCTAGATGTAATTCTTAAATAATTCTGCCACTTTAGGAAAGGAAGGTTATGAAGTATGATTTTCTGCTATTGAGGGCTGATCAATCCCTGAATCACCTGGAAGAGGGTGCGATGAAAGACAAAAAAGAAAGACAAAAGAATTTAGAATGCCAGGAAATTCAGAGGGTCATCTTACCAGGCTAAGACCAAGAATACTGAACTCTTCACTTCTGTTGAATGCACACAGCTTTTCTAGGGGGCTGTGTATGGAGACCCTGGGAACAGAGGATTGGAAGGCACTGACTCGAGCAAGATCTAGAAAGAAACCAAGCGTTATGCCATTGGTTAATGGGAAACTTACTTTTACTTGGGTTGATATTTACTTTAGTAGAATTTTGTGTGAAAGTCAGACTCCTCAGCTGAAATGCCATCTTGCCTTCGGAGACTTCACAGCATCATGGGTCATAGAGACCTCTACTGAGACCAATGGCATAGGGAGTTCTGTTTCCTCATGCCAAATGCTGGCCCCTCAGGCAAGGCACGTTGGCCCAGGTCAGATTCAGGCTTTTAATATAGAAAGCCAGTTTACAGTTTTGTTGCTCTCTCAGAGTGATCTCCATCAGTCTGTCAATTGTGAATTTACACAAAAACAGCAAATGAGGTAGTTTAGCTGAATAGTTCCTGTGCTAGTCTACATAATGAGAAAGTCATTATGGCCTAAGTTTGCACATTATAGTATTTATCACAGGTAATACTTTACAGAAGAAGGATCAAAGTTTAGGTGACATAAGGTTTCATGTTGAACATATGGGTCCCCAATAACATACTGGTCCCTTCTTTGCTTATTATTTTCTACTAGACAACAATGTTACCTATGCACAACTGAGTTCATAGGCAAGTTCCATCATTTTAATCTTCTAAACAGTGCCTCAAATGAAAGGTAGTTCAAATTTCTATCTTTGTCATTTTTATTCATTTGTGCTTTATTAATCAATCTTCTACTCTCACATATGTATACACATACATCTATAACCTACCCCTCCACACACAGACGCACACATAGGCACACACACACTCACACACACGCACAGCATACATGCACACACACACACACCTCTCAATCCTCCAGTACTAAAAGTTTACAGTTTCGCAAGGATTGGTAAAAACTACAAGAATAATCAGTAAAGCAGCAGGTAGGCTGAACTTCAGGGGGTGCACAAGGTCTTCTTCTTTGTAAAGGGATAAGTCTCTACAATCCTCAGAGAATTGCTTCCAAACTATGGCATCCCTCATCCGACTTCCACCAACTGAAGAATTTAGCGTATAAAACACTATGAGAACATATTTCATTTTTATTGTGAAAAATAGTGAACATATGCAAAAGTAAGGAGAACAGTAAAGTGAAACCTATGCATCTATCTTTTAGCTTCAAATTTTAATAACCTATGGCCAATCTTGTTTCATCTATACTATCCTGCATTAGTTTTCTATTACTGCCTTGTGCTTTTTCTATACTCTAAGAGGTCACTTGTTAATTCACAGGAAATCAGAAGTCAGGGTGGCAGGCTTGTTTCTTTGCTCATGGGCTTACCAGCTTGCAAAGAATTGCCTGGTCCTGTGACTGACCATGGAACTTGGGGTCCTCTGCAGTTTCGTGTGGTTATTGGTACAATGTGATTCCTTGTGATTTGAGGACAGAAGTCCCCATTTTCATGCTGGCTATGAGGAAGGGGCCACTCTCAGCTGCTAATGATCCCTCTCAAGTCCTTCACTCATTGCCCTCTCCATTAAAAATGTACATGATTGTTCATGTCTTCTAGTAGAGCAGGAAATCATCATGATCTGCTTCCTGTTTCTTCTCATGGCTATTCTGATTACCTTAGGCTACCCAGGCAAACCTCAGTGACAGCTGTTTAAGTATCTCAAGTATATTTTTTCTTTAAATTCATGCATGTAATTTGTTCTTATTTATGGGGTACCATCTGATGTTTTAATACATGTATACACTGAGTATTGTTCAAATCAAGATAAGTGTATCTATCTCCCCCTCAAACATTTATCATATTTTTTTTTTTTTTTTTTTTTTTTTTTTTTTTTTTTTTTTTTTTGGTTTTGGTTTTTCTCCGGTACCGGGAACCGAACTCACGACCTTGCGCTTGCCAGGCAGGCGCTTTTTGCCGCTGAGCTAAATCCCCAGCCCCATTTATCATATTTTTGTACTGAATATTCAATATCCTTTGTTTTGGCTTTATTGAAATATGTAGTGTATTATCATCACCTGCAGCCACCCTCTTGTGTAACAGAATACCAGAGGATCTACTGCTATCAAACGATAACTTAGGACCCGTGGATCTACATACACTCTCCCCAGCCTCTGGTAACCCTCATTCTACTCTCACCTTCGATATCAACTTTTTAAAGATTTTACATATGTGTGACATCACACTGTATTTGGCTTTCTGACTTCCTCTCTTAACATGATGTCCTCCACGTCCATGTGCAAATGACAAATGGCACAGATGACAGAATGGCTGATTTATATCTTATTGCATATATGTACCACATTTTTTCCATGCGTTCATCAGCTGAAGGATACAAGTTATTTCTATATCTAGGCTATGGTGAATAAAGTTGCAATGAACATGGGAGGGCAGACATCTCTTCAAAACACTGATTTCATTTCCTTTAGTTGTGCAACCGAGAGGAATTGTGGCATTGTAGAGTAGTTTTATTTTTTCAGGAATCTCCATACTGTCTTACATAATGACTGTACTAATCTTAATTATATTTTTAAAGTGTCTTGCCCTTTTAACATAGCAAGATCAAGGGAGTAAAATCATATCATATTCACAGGTCTAGCCTATACTCAAGAGGAAAAGAAATTACACAGCATTCATGATCAGGGGGTAAGACTCTTAGGGGCTATCTCAGAATTTTGCCCACCCATCCATCTGAGATAATTTTGAAAGAATCCCTGAGACAATATCATTTAATTACTAAATACTTATGAGACATATAAAGACTAACTTTAAACATTAAGTATGCCATTGTCATACTTACAAATCATTCATTAATATAATCAGACATACAGCTTGCCTGTATTTTTTCCTATTATTTTATTTTTAAAGTTTTTTCATTCATATAAATATCCTAGGAATTTTCAAATTGTGATAAAACTCCCAGAATAAATTTTTTATAGTGCCAGAAATTGAACAAATGTATTCACACTGAGCTACATCACCAGCCTTTTTTTAACTTTGAGACAGGTTCTTGCTATTCACTAAATTCTGTGAACTTGTCTCAGACTTGCAAACCTCTGGCCTCAGTCTCCCAGAGTGCTAGGACTACAGGCATGCACCAACTCTTCTGGCTAGACTAGGTATTTCTTACTATTAAACTGTTCATTTGAGATAATTGTAGATTCACATGAAGTTGTAAGAAATAATACAATAATATAGGGAGATAGAATGCACTGTTGACTCAGTTTCTCCAATAATGACACCTTGCAAAACTATAGTCCAATAAAATTCAAGACACAGAATAGCTACATCATCATCACAAGAATGCCCCTTCTTGGTCATGTATACCTACACCCACTTCTCTCCTGCACTTAACCCTCCCTCATTTCTATCAACATTGAGTTGTTCTACATTTCTATGATATTTTCATTTCAAGAATAATGCATAAATGAAACCATAATTTTAAACACTTGAGATTAGCAGCACCCCTCAGCAAGTTTCTCTGATTTTTGTACAGCTTTTATCTAGATGTCCGCCCAAAGCCTCATGTGTGTATAGATGGAGCTTTTGGGAATGACTCAGAGAATGTTACTGGCTTAGTCTAGCTGGCTTGCTTTAACATAGTTCTGGGTATGGATGCTGGGTTTACAGATAACAGAATACCCACCCTGGGTGTAGGTCACACCAACAAATAGGCTTAAATCCTGGATGGAATAAAAAGGGAAAGAAGAAGAAAGACTCACTGTGTCCTGTCTGTAATGCCATGGACTGTTTCTCCTCTGCCTTCTCTTCTGCCATGACTCCCTGCCTTGGAAGCAGCCAACTATGGACTGAAACTGCTACAAACTGAGCTGAAGTAAACCTTTCCCCCTTTAACTTGTGGATGTCAAGTATTTTGTCCCAGCAATGAGAAAGGCACCTACTAAGCTATTTGTATATCAATGGTTCATTCTTTTTCATTGTTGAATAGTGTTCCACATCACGGTTTGTTTACCCAACAGGAGGTGAGGGCATCTGGTTCATTTTGCATTTTGGGTTATCACTGATTCTGTGAACATTCATGTACAAGTGTGAGTGAATATAAATTTTCATCTCACTGGAATAAATGCCCAGGAGTGCAATTGCAGGATCATGTGATCAGTGTATACAGTACTTACCTTCCTAAAGAAACTGTCAAACTATTTTCTAGAGTGATTGTACCATTTTGACGCTACACAGGCAAGGGAGTAAGGATGCCTCATTACCCCCAGGTGGAAGTAGACTTCTAGGGTCCCAATTTAGCTTTTTCTATTGTATGTGAGGATGGAGTCAGAGTTGTATTTTTTTTCCCCAGTGGGGTTTAGCTTTAGTACAGTGGTTATTATCTAAAAGGTTTCTGGCTTAGTAGTTCCTACTTTCTTGCTTGTTTGTCAAGAGTACATCTTCATTGAGACTTTCTAATCTGTACTTACTGCTGCTTCCTAATTGTCTTCTTGTCAGCTACAAATAGGAAATATATGATGTAATTTTTAAAATAAAAAGTCAGAAACTTTGTCATTCTTTCATTCCAAGCCAATATGGCTTCTTTCCACCTTTCAGAGAATTTTGCAAGTTGTTTAAACCTGATATTTATGCTCATTAGCTGTTCTTTGCAGCAGTAATAGGGAAGATATACAAGTCCATGTGTCCAGAAATAGAAATCTACACACTGGACTATTTGGAATGCTATCTAATTCTTTCAGACAAGAAATGAGAGGCTAACTTCCTACTAAACTTTTCTGACATCATTACCACCTTCATCTTATTTAGAAATGAAAAGATCAGCTCTGTTTCCCCCTAATAAAATCGTAGAGGGTGGTTGAGAGTTGTAGTCTATCTGTTGGAATTTGGCTAGTGCAGGGTAAGTAATGCCAAATATTTTCTGTTGTTAGGCCAATCTTTTCGTGGCCTAAGATTTTAACCTGAAATATTTTTCTTCTCATTGCTGAAAGTTCCAAAGTGGAAGTTTCTGTAGTACCCCTTCATGTATGGCCAGCAATAAAGAAACTAAGAGAACTCACAGTGAAATCACTAGTCAGCTCCCAAGATGCCTTGACAGGCTGTCTTCTTTCCACCTTTCAGGATCTCCCCATGCTTCTTGCATAGCTATGTATAGGAAATTTTCCCTATCACTGGAAGATCCACACTGAATGGATCTATTCAATCTTGGCTGGAACTACCAGTCTACTAGGTCTTTTTATAGCATCTGTATCTGTACTTAACACTGTGAACATAGGAGTGCAATTATACTGACTGTTTTAATGTCCTTGTCTGCTAATTCTACAATGTATGTCAATTCTAGGTCTCAGGATAGTCTTAATTGCATTTCTCCTCTTGCACTCTTGCTTTAGTAGGTTAAACATATTTTCAAATTAAGGTCACCCCTCTGGGCATATGAGTGTGTGTGTGTGTGTGTGTAATGTCTATACATGTATATTTCCAATTTCACATCAGTTTATAACTCCTTCTCTAAATCACTTGCAAAAGTCTTTAGATACTAGCAATATCTTCCCATATCTGTGATATACAATATGAATATTGGTGCAAACTTTTAGTCCTCTTATTTTATACTCCATTTGGTTCCACCTGTTTAAAACTTTAATCAAATTGAAATATCAATGTATCCTGAGTGAATAGGAAAAAAGTAGACATCAGAGGGATGAGTGATTCATTGGAAACTCACAGAAAAGCCATAAAATCAGAGCTTAGATGCTCAGGTAAGGACCAAAAACTCACCAAACCTGATAATCTATTAGGAGCACAATGCCTGTGACTAAACCCACCATCTCATCTCTTTTGTGAGGAGTGCCCAAATAAGTTAGAAGACAAAGGGCTTGGGAGGCATGAAAACTGTTTTTAAATATTTACACTGCTATTATTCAGGAGCTACTCAAAGCCCCATAAATTAAAGGATTAGTCCCCATCTTGGTGGGCTGTTAGGCAGTGGTGAAAACCTTAAGAGGTAGGGCCTGGTCTCCAATCATTGAGCGTACTCTTGCAGGGAGTAATACAATGATGACCATTCTTTTTCTCTTTTGTGTTCTCGCGATGAATTGACTGGCTTTGGTCTGCCATACGCACTCTGCCATGACATGCTGCATCACCACAGCCCCAAAGCAATCGTAATCAACCGTCTATGAACTTAAAGGTCCAAAAGTAGAAGCCAAACTAAATATTTCTTCTTTATAAGTTGATTATCTCGAGTATTTTATTATAGTAACAAAAACCTAACCCAGTATTACTGCTATGCAAGCTCTTATGTGGACATCTACTCTTAATGCTGTTATCTATGTAGTTAGAAGTGAAATTTCTAACTCAAATGATCATCTCATGTTTAACTTTTTCAGAAAGTTTCAAACTATTTTCTAAAGTTGCTGCACTATTTTACATTCCCAGAAGCAACGTGTAAGAATTCCAATTATTCCACATTCTTGCCAACATTGTCTATCATTTTGATTACAATCATCCTAAACAGTACAAAGTGGTGTCTCATCATGGTTTTGAATTACATTCCCTGATGACTAAGGATATTGAGCATCTTTTCATCTCATTGGACATTTGCATATCATCTTTAGAAAAATGTTTTAAATTCTTTCTCCATTTCTTGAATTGAGTTATCTACATTTTCATGTTTAAGTTTTAAGTGTTCCTGAAATGTTCTGAGTAAAAACCTCTCATCTGATTTTTTAAAACATTTTCCCACTTTACAGGTTAATTTTTAATTTACTGATGTTATGCTTTGAATATATACTCTTTTCTATATGTACATTATACTCTTTTCTATATGTATATTATTATTATACTCTTTTGTATATA
Source organism: Chinchilla lanigera (assembly GCF_000276665.1). Taxonomy (NCBI): domain Eukaryota; kingdom Metazoa; phylum Chordata; class Mammalia; order Rodentia; family Chinchillidae; genus Chinchilla; species Chinchilla lanigera. The sequence continues at coordinate 4,409,297 of NW_004955489.1, forward strand.
TATATTTTTTCTATATGTATATATTATTATACTCTTTTTTATATGTATATTATTAGGCTCCAATAAGAAATTCACATTAAAGGTTCTACTAACAAATTTCAGCAAGGATGTGGAACATAAGAGATTTCCACAAACTGCTAGCAAAAATGGGAATGATTATAACCCCTTTGGAAAACAGTGTGCTCTTCAGCTTTCTGTTGCTGTGACAAAATGCCTGATAGAATCAACTGGAGCAAGAAGGGTTTGTTTTGGCTCACAGTTTCAGAGGTTTTAACCTGGGTTTGGAATGGCAGAAGAAGGCTTCTTACCTTATGGCAGCCAGGCAGAAGAGAGGATGAGAGAGCCAGAGGACAGGTACACACCTTTCCAGCTTACACCCCCAGTGACCCACCCAGCCTCACCAGGCCTATCTTCTGATAGCACATTCAGCACCATCCATGAAGTTAGAACCTTAATAACCCAAACACCTTCCAAAACCTCCATCTTTGAACACATGAGAGTTTTGGGGGACATTTTAGAGCCAAATAATATTATTCTAATAAATGTGAAATATATGCAACCAACAATTGTTTTCCTATGAATATGCCTATCAATTGTGTACTCATGTTTGGCAAAATACATGCACAATAAATGCTTATCATAGCATTATTTCTAATAGTTCTAAACTGGAAATAAGGTTATATATCCTTCAATAGTAGAATGAATGCCTTATTTGAGGTATAGCTAAATAATGAAAAGGTACTGACCAATCTAAATAAACAAATTCTGGCTACATTAAAAATTTGGATGAGTCTCACAAATATAATATTGAATAAAGCAGTGGAAACCCACCATGCATAGTCTTAATTTATTTAAAGTTCAAAATCTATGTGACCCAAATTTTATGAACTAGAATGTCACAAGAGAACACCACACCCATCATAGTAATGACAAAATGTCAGATATTTTATAAAATCATAACATTTCACGAGCCAGAGTTGATGCAGTGAAGACAGCAAGGGACTTAAATTCCTAAGCATAACATTCAAGCACAGAAAAGATGTATGAACTCTCTTCTCTGGCAGAGCACAGGAGGTATAGACAACATAAAAAGAAGCAGATTAAGAAGAAATCAACTGGTGCTGGGGATTTAGCTCAGCGGCAAAGCACCTGCCTGGCAAGTGCAAGGTCGTGAGTTCGGTTCCCAGTGCTGGAGAAAAACCAAAAAAAAAAAAACAAAACAAAACAAAGAAGAAATCAACTAAAATTTTAATAAATTCCTAAAAACTGAATCTGAAAGTGAGAGCCTTGGACACAAGGAATTCACATTCCTTCCCAAGACTCTTCTTTTTGGGTACCCACTGGGAAAGGGTGAGAGTGGGTGGGCAGCAGCTGATTGAGAGAGCCACCTTCAGGAAGCACCAGCATATTCCCTGATCCCCAGAGCCTCTGAGAAGGGGCAAAAACAACATCTCTCTGACTTTAGATGAAAGGGAGGAAACCCTTTTTCCACATCAATAACCAGGCCATGACCATAGGTTTTTGAAGAAGAATAGGAACAGAAACTCTTTGCCTATAGATGAGGTGCAAAAAAATCTTTGGGGCCAGTATCTTGCACCAATTCAAAGTGAAATCCTGCCATTAGGAGGACACAGGCAGGAAATGTTCTGTTGTGCAAGACTTTCCACAGGTACAAGGCATAGTCTGGCTACCAGAGAGATAAGGATTAAAATGCCAAGAAGAATGTGCCTCTAAGAACCAGACCTAAGTTTCTGAATGAGGTTAAATCTAGATCAGAATAACCAGAAACCAGGAACCATACTGTTGCCACAAGACCAGCACTGAAAAAAAAGCTACAGAAGTCTACCGCAGGAGAGTTTCTTGGCTGTGCTGGGGGAAGAATGCTTTGATGAGACTGTCGGACTCTGCAGCAAGAGCAGGAATACGAGAAAAACTTCCAGCATAATGGTCTCCACTCTACACATAGGTAAAGCAACCCACAACTCGAAGAATTTGAAACTGACATCAACAGCAGAGCCCATACTGCATTAAACCTAAATTGAAAACGTACCCATACCAACAGTCTAGAGGAGACATAGAAATTTCAAGATATTTACCTCAGTCTCTACTTTTTTCCAGCATGCAATTTAAAAACTCAGAAAAAATTTTAAAAGTCAGTTAAGTAACTGATGGCGAAAAGAGAAAGCAAATAAACAATCTGGTCTCAGAGATGACTTAGATGTTAGCCATGTCAGAAACTTTAAAACAATTATGATTAATATATCGAATAAACTAGAAGTTAATGTGGTTCGTGTGCATAGACAAGTTAGTAATTTCAACAGAGATTTACACAATAAGAGAGAATCAAACAAAATAGCAAAATTTTTGAAAGATAGTGTGTTGGTTTGGGGGTTATTTTTGCAAGGAGAACAATATAATACAGGACACACACTTTATATGATTATTTATAATAGTCAACCAAAGAATGATATACAAAAGAGTGCAGGAAATCTGTCCACACACTAAGACCAAGGAATCCAGCTGAGGCCCTGGATCTCGCAACAATGTTCCACATGAGTCCAGCTGAATACCTAGAGCTCATAACAACGCCTCCCATGAATCCAACTGGAGGCCCAGAGCCCTTGACAACCTCACATGAAGGCCTGTTTCATGGATCTGCTGGAAAAGACCAAAGGTCAGTGGTGAAATCTACAAAGTCTGTACCAGCAGGATGAAGGACCTGGGCTAGTAGGCTGAGGGATCTGCATTGGAGCCAGGAAGTGATGCTCAGAAGAACCAGAGCTACCCCAAAAGGTACAATAGCCATCCTCGGCAACAGTGAGGTCTCGAGCTCCTCGGATGATCAGGATGGCCAAGTGCCAATCAGGGAAGCCAATGCAGCAAGCTTTTCCAGGAGGCCGGCAGTACTCCATCTTCTCCTCCAAAACCAGGAAGCAATGCTCAAAGTGAGGACCAGAGCTCCCCCAAAGTGAACTGAAGCCATTCTCAGTGCCAGCAAGGTCCCGAGCTCCTCAGAGGATGAAAACAGTCAAGTTCATCTGGAAAGCCAGCTCCCCACTCTCTCTCTCAGCTCCCAACAGCCTGCTTCTTCTTCTCCAGGTCTGCCTCTTATGCTGCTGGCAACAGTCCTCAGGTGGTCCTCCCACACCCAGCTCCACAGTTACTCAGTTCAGCTGGGGGTTATAAGTTGACCACCAGTTATCAATCTACTACAGATAGTGTGACAGAAGAAAATTTCTACCAATTAAATATTCCAAAATACTGGAAAGAACAGAGGAAAAATATAATAAATGTAAATTAAATCAATGTAACTTATTTTAAATGAAACACAAATATTAATAAAATGTAAAAAATAGAATATCTAAAGTGGCAATATATATCAAATGGGCTAGAGTATGTATTATATATATGCATATTTATATATAATATTCATTATTATTACTGAAGGCAGGATAACCATCCTGGTGGGCGTGGCACCAACCAATACGGTTGTCTCCTGAATGAATGGAAGGAGATGGAAACGAAGAAGGAAGGCTCATCTCTGTTTCTTTGGAGGAGCTGCAGTCTTCCTCTTTGCCATTTTCATTTCCTGGCTTCCAGTACAGACCCTTAAGCCTTCTAGCAAAGACTCTTTGGCTTCTTGATATGGACTTGCACGAGACACTACTTTGAGCTCTGGGCCGTCAGCCAGATTCTTTGGACCAAGCATGCAGGCCTTTTGTACTCTTCCACACCTGACTGTGGGGGACCATTGTAAACCTCTCTTATAAATACATTAAATCTGTTTCTCTAGTAAGCACTGACAGATACTAAAGTAGAGAGAGAGAAAGTGAGAGAGAGGTTATATTTTAGGAAATGATGGCCAAGAAATTTTATGAAATTAATGGAAAACAAAAATAAAACACATTCAACTAGTTCAAGGAACACAAGATGGATAAATAGAAAGGATATAATATTCAAACTTCTAAAATGAAAAAATAAAGAGAAAATTCTGAGGGTATCAAGAAGAAAAAGAAATATTACATATACAGAAAGAAACCAAAGGAAAATTTACAGTAAAGACATCAGAAATTATGCAAACCAGAAACCAAAAAACATACATCTCTATAATGTTGGGAGAAAAGAGCAAGAATATAAAATAAAGCTGAGAAAATTCACTGGCTATAGAACTGCAGTATAAGAACTGTTTAAAAAAAAGTTTTGCATGCAGCTGGAGTACGATGACAGATGGAAATGTGGATCTACATAAAAAATTAAGAGCAACAGAAATGGTAAAACGAGAGTAAACATGAAATATTTTATAATTATAAAAGACTACTCCAGAGATGATTGAATATCCAAAGCATGAATTGGCAAACTACTGCCTGTGGGCAAAATCCAGCTCAGGACATGTTTTATGTATGCTTGTGAGCTAAGATATTTTTAAAGAATTGTAAAAAAAAAAATGCAACAGGCACCATATGCTCTGTAAAGCCTAAAATATTTACTATCTGGTCTTTTAGGGACAGTCTTCAGGTCTAAAGCAAAAATAGAAACAATGTGTGAAGTGATTTATAACATATGTAGAAGTAAAATACATGACAAGTATGTCCCAAAGAACTGGGACATACTTACTTTTGTGAGGTTCTTACATTATCCCTGAAGTGACATAATGATATTAAAAATAGTATGTGATATGTAAAAGTTGGTATTGTAAATGTTATCACTGCCATTATAAAATAAAAAGGTATCTAATTGATAGTGGCGATAAAACTGAGTTGTAAAGAATCTTAATAATAAAAAAGGAAACACTGGAATAAGGGGAAAAATTGTAACCATCAGGGACAAAGGGAAAGCAATTAGCAAGATGGCAGTTTTAAATCAAATCACACCAATAACTACATTAAACCAGACGGGTCTAGGACTAAAAGGTATAATCTACATTTCATCTCCCAAAAGTGAAAGCAATTATAAACCCTAGAAAGAAAGCATGGAACAACTCTCTGAGAATTTTAAAATGGAAATGCTGTATATACACACATATTTCCTTGGTCTGGCTTCTGAATGGACCTAGAAGAAATGACATCCAGTCGTAATGAGCATATGTAATAGTTCAGTCTCCACCAAAAGGAGCTAAGAGTTCATGGAGAAATGGCTTATTCTAGTACTAGGGCAGAAAATGTACATACAGAAGGATCCTGGAGAACTCACCGTGCCAGAAAGTAAGGAAGTTCTTAAAAAATGAACAACAGCACAACAATGCAAATACCTCAGAGGGATATAAAAACCAACTGTAGAAATTCCAAGTTGCCGCAGCTGAAAGAATTTAAAGAACTAAATAGAGAAGTATTGGATAATACTTTACCTGCAGTAAAAAATAAATGTCCACAAGTTCACAATACAAAAAAAAGCAACTGAATAAACGAAGCAATAAATATGGGAGCATAGATAATCATCTTGTAGAAGAACTCTAAATTAATTAATAAATCCTCTTACTGAGGCATATAACTTTCCACTTCTTAGGTGTGATTTGCACCCACTGACTACGTTTGAGGACTACATGTCTAAGTCCATAGGCTGCCTCACCATAAATTCTTCTCACATTTTTGTATTCTGGAAGTCCAAGATCAGGACACCAGCAAGTTCAGTCCCAGGTTCCAAACCACCAACGACGTGTTGTGTCCTTACATCATAGAAGTAGGGAGGCAGGTCTCAGGTGTCTCTTTCCAAAGGCACAGATGCCATTTATCATTGCTCTACTTGCATGACATATAATCACCTCCAGAATTCCTCATCTTCTAAAACTGTCACACTGGGGGTTAGAATTTCAACATATGACTTTTTGGAGGGAGACAAATATTCAGTCCATAATATCTATCCCTGCCTCACAAATTCAGGTTTTTTTCATATGCACAATAGAGTCATTCCTGTAGCCTCAAAGTCTTAATTCATTCCTGCTTCAACTCTAAAGCCTAGGTCCAAAGCTTCATTTAAGTATCATTTACATCAGACATTGGTGAGACTCGAGGTACATTTATCCTGAAGCAAATTGTTCTGCAGCTATGAATCTGTGTGATCTACCACGGTATTTGCTTCCTAACTACAATGGTGAAATATGAATAGTACAGATATCACCGTTCTAAAAGCAACATACCATAAAGAAAAGAGTGGTAGATACCAAGCAGGTCCAAACCTAGCAGAGAATTTCCTTTAGAATGCAAGGCTGGAGAAGAACTGTCTTTCAGGACTACTGGGGCAGAGTCATGATATCTAGATCCAATTGGGATGGCAACACCGCCTTCAAAGCACAGCAGAATGCAACACTGAGGCTGTCTATGGTGACCCGAACTGACCCTTGCCTTTCTATGAAAGTGGTTATGTCCCTATGGTTCTGCTAAATGGAACTGCCACCCTGTTTCTCACATCCTTTGAAATTAAAGTGGCTCCACTTGGACTGAGTTGTCCATAGACCTTAATCACAGAACATAGCAATACTAAGAGCTTCATTAAGGGAATTTCCTGAATTGGAAAACTCAACCTCCACTGTTGGGGCAGGGGCCTCATCTGCACTTCATGGGCAGGGTCTTTATCCAGCCTACACTATAACTGCCTTCTTTGCCTACAGATTCAGAGGTCTGAGAAGCCCAATCTGACCAGGAGGCAGTCTTAAGCTCCACTTCAATGACATAAGTGTTGTGTCTCCAGGTGGCAGCACGCCTCTGTTTGGGACTAATGCCTCTAGGTCAACAGAGCATAACGTGACTAGAACAAGACACACAGATTTGCTAGCAGGTTTCTTAGGATAGTGGTAAATCAGAAAGAGCTAAAACAAATAACAAACTAGATGAAATGATTCTCAGTGTACTGGACGTTAGGCAGTAGAGGAAAGTGATCTCAGAGATGGAAACAAGTGAGATGAGGCCTACAATAACTTTGCCTTACTGCCTCAAGAGATCATAGACTGTGGTGGAGAGAGGGAATCTGGCAGCCACTTTGAACTGGTGAAATAGAGCTAGGAATCAGGAGAAGTGAATTAGGCCAAAATTTGTAGAACAAAATACCAGACAGGAAAGAGCTGCACAAAAAAAGAATTCCACAGCTCACATAGGGCTGGGAATAATTCCTGTTAGCATGAATCCGAGAGGAAAACTTAATTCCTAGAGCATTGATTAGGGTACTTAAATGGTTGTACAATATTCTCAATAGGCTAAACACTGCTCTGGTCTTTCCTAACAAAGATATGTCTTCTGGGGTAAGTTGCACCATTTGCCAAAAAACATGTTAAAATCCTAACTACTAGTGCCACTGAATACGACCTAATTGGAAAAAGTGTTTCTAGATGTAGTTAGCTAACTTGAGGTCATACTGAATTACGATTGGCACTGGTGTCCTTCTGAGAGATGCAGAAAACAGAGACAGAGGGAAAACAACATATGAGGATGGAGACAGATAGCAGTAATATACTTACAAGCCAAGAAATACCAAAGATTGCCTCAGAGCCCTCAGAAGGAAGCATCCTACTAACAGCTCAGTTTTGTACATTAGACTACAGAACAGTGAAGGAATAAATTTCTATTGTTCTAAGGTACCTAATTTGTAGTACTTGCTTATTGTAACTCTGGAAACTAATGCAACACAAAGGATCATTCCAGTTCCAATTAATCTATGTTCCAGAACAAAGCTCAAAAATAGTTGCGTACAAAAATACAAGAACACCCACTGCTCAATAATGTAAAATCCACAATGTCTCACATCCAATCAAAATGAACAAGCATGTAAAGAAACAAGAAAGTAGAATTTATTATGAGAAAAGATACTATTAATTGAGATTGGCATAGAAACAACATAATTGATGGAGTTAAGCAAGGGCTTTCAAATTAATTACAACCATATTTTATGTGTTCAAAGCTAAGGGTACATTTCCATAGTGAGGTGCTTGCTTAATATATGTAAGGTTCTGTATTCTAGCCCCAGCATCCCAACTGTTGCCCTGCAAAAGAGGAAAGTTCAAACGGGGCAAATATAGACAGGGAAGATGTGAAAAGGACAGCAAATGAACTCTGAAAGAACGGCAATATCTGAGTTGGAACAATACATTGGTTTGGATTAAAAGCAGAAAAAAAAATTTATAAACATGCATATAAAGCAAAAGCTACACTCTCCAGAGAAGAATGTGTCATTGCATGGCACAAGAGCAAGCAAAACTCCCTTCCAACCAGATTTATAACAGTGTTAATCTCATTCATGAGAAGGGAACTCTCGTGACTCGCTCACTTCCCAATGGCCACACCTCCTCAGCCTGTTGCACTGGGGGTTCATTTCAACACGAAGCTTGAAAGTGACACTATCATTCTTCCAAAATAGATGAATTTCAGAAGGGGGAAGGGGACAGTCAGGGAACTCCTACAGGAAGGCGGATTTTTCTGTGTCAGGGGAAAGGTAGGTGATTCTGCACCATGTCACTGGGACTGGGGCACATCCTTCAGAGGAGGCTACAGTGTTGGGTTGTGGAGTAGAAGGGTACAGTGGGCAGAAGGGCGCAGGATGCAGGCAAGCGCTCTGACAGAACACAAGTGCTAAAACTTGGGTAGAGTCACGTATTAAGGGACGGGGACAAGAAAACACTAAGTAAATAAAGTGAAGACAATCCTCACATTGTTTTATGTCCTCATTTCCTCTCCCTTATGCTTTTAGTACTTTGATGTGAGATCATTTTTGCCTCCTGAGAGACATGAGAAATGAACTAAGAAAGAGACTGCCTGCTTTAGACTGGGAGGAAGGGTAACATGAGGACTCTGACTCTCTTATCTTAGCCTTGTCACCTACAAGCCTTAGTTTCTTCCTCTGTGAAGCAGGTTGGGGGAACTCCAGCTTGCAAGACTGCTAAAATGTCCAGATTATAAGTAAAATAACTGGCACAATGTCTGGCATATACTGAATATTTAATGAATGGCAGTTATTTTGAATATTATTTTGACCAGAGGTGCTACCATCCTCTCCTCTAAGACTTTTGTTGTTACCTGCGATATGTCAGAAAACATACTACTCATCAGTAGAAAGAATATCAAATTGGACAAAAATGCAGGTTTCCAAATAAAAGTCATTAACATTTTACTCTGTGGGATGTAACAACTTGAGCATGAGTCAGTCTTTCCTAGCTTATATAACTCAAAGGTTATGAAATCAAAGACCAACTCCTTCCTCTCCTCCCAGCTTCTTATCCATTCAAAATTATTTTTTAATGATTCCACTTCTACTAAATCCTAAACCTTGTTTTGATTTGCCCAAACTGTAGTCATGATAGCTGATATGGCTTGTATCTAGAGGTCCCGCCAAAGCCTCATGTGCTCCCAGGTGGGACTTTGCAGAGCTGGCTAGATCTAAATCATGTGATACTGGGATTAAGAGTGTGTGATAACTACATTGGTTGATCATAGATCTGGGTGTGGATGGTGTAAGACCCACCCTGGTTGTGGGTGGAGCCACCCAAAAGGCTTGTGGCCTGGATGGGATAAAAGGGAAAAGGAGGCTTGCTGCTTTACTGCTTCCAGTCCACAAGGCTGTGGACTGTTTCTCCTCTGTGATGCCCTCTACCGTACCACCCTGACTTGGAGCCAGCTGACTATGGACTGAAACTTCTACAAATTGAGAGCTAAACTAAACCTTTCCTCTATTAACTGGTGTCGGGTATTTGGTCCCAACCAGAAAAGTAACTAGAACAATATCCAGATCTTAAATTCATTTTAATGCATTGGACTTTAGCTCTACAAGGCCAGCAAAAACAGTGCCAGCCTGGTCGCTTCTGGCACCATCTCAAGGGAGTACCGTCACACATCCAGGAAATTCTTGTGGCTGTTGCATATAGAACACTTAGCCCATGCACTGAATTCATCCACACCAGGAGAAGGGCATGAGATCCCTTCCATACCTGCCCTAAATGGAGACTTCCTGGGCTTGGCCTCAATCCAAAAGGAGATGCTCAGAGCAGTTTTCCATTCAAGACTTTTCTCTTCATTTTAAGGCACTGAGAATCTGGCCCCTACCACCACCCATAGCTTAATTTAAAATTAACTCTCACAGAAGGAACTGTGGCTTAATTTACTAAAATTTATGACCTTTTTTCCTACTTTTCTGAACAAACCAAGCAAATCCAGTTACATGTTTAATTTTACAGAATAAACTAAAACGTTTAAAGGAATCAATAATATAATCATTGTATAGATTTTCTCAGCATTTTCTTAAAATCTAATTAAAAAACAGTAAATTTGACCAATGTCACTCATAAACATATTCTAAAGCTAATAACTCTATTAAAAGAAATAACATTTTAAAGTTTCAAAAGGAAAAAAATAGATAAAATTACCTGCACATCATATAGAACAGGAACACCAAATAATCATACATTGTGTTCTTCCTTGCGTGATCCCAACCCTCTCTACTTAGAATTTTGTCAAAATGGCCATATTAATAAAAATGGCATGGGGCTGGGGATTTAGCTCAGCGGCAAAAGCGCCTGCCTGGCAAGCGCAAGGTCGTGAGTTCGGTTCCCGGTACCGGAGAAAAACTAAAAAAAAAAAAAAAATAAAAAAAATAAAAAAAAAATAAAAATGGCATGTAGAATTAGTGCAACCCCAAACAAAATATCAAAAATATTAACAGGGCCAAAAAAAATTACGAGTGTTACATAAAACCAGATGAGACCTAGACTAGCAAAGGCAATCCTGGGCAACACGAGTAAAGTACAAGGAATCACAATCCTGAATTCCAAACTCTTTCAAAGCTACAATGATAAAAACTGCATGTTACTGGCACAAAAAGAGGTATGTGGATCAGTGGAATAGAAGTGAGGATGCAGAAACAACTTGACACACCTTCAACCATCTGTTTTTCAACAAAGGGGCCAAAAAAGATAGACTCTTTCACAAATGTTACTGGGAAAACTGGTATTCATATGCAGAAAAATGAGTGGAGATCCATATCTCTCAGCCTGAATGAAAATCAATCCAAATGAATCATATATGAAAATGGATACAGTCTGCTGGAAGAAAAAATGGTAAAATCATTAGGGGAATAGGCCTAGGCAAAGACTTTCTGAACAAAACCTCAGCTTCACAAGAAATAACTGTAACAATTAACAAATGGGATTATATCAAATTCTTTATTTTTGTCCAGTACGGGGAATCAAACTCACGACCTTGTGCTTGCCAGGCAGGGGCTGTACCACTGAGCTAAATACCCAGCCCTGATTATATCAAATTAAAAGCTTCTTCATAGCAAAAAAAGCAACCGACATACTAAAAATATAATCTACAGAATGAAAAAAATTGCAAGCTATTCCTCAGAGGATTAATATCTAGAATATATCAAATCTTCAAAAAAATCCCAACCCCCAAAATAAAAGATCCAATCAGAAAAGGTGACAATTTGAATATACAGATATTTCTCAGAAGCACAAATGGCCAGTAAACATAAAAGAAAAAAACTGTTCAGCATATTAGGCCATCAGAGAAAGGCAAATCAAACTGTGCAGATATCACTTCACTACAGAAAGAATGGCTATCATGATGAACTCAAAACTAAAAAAATAAATGTTGGTGAGATTGTGGGGAAAACTGAACCCTTCCATGTTATTAGTAGAAATGTAAGCTAGCACAACCACGATGCAAATCACTATGGAAAATCCTCAGAAAATTACAAATAAAGGTTCCATTTGACCCACTGTAGTGGATTGATAACTGGTGGTCAACTTATAACCCCCAGATGAACTGAGTGAGTGGTGCTGGGTGTGGGAGGCCCACCTGAGGACTGTTGCCAGCAGCATAAGAGGCAGACCTGGAGAAGAAGAAGCAGGGCTGTTGGGAGCTGGGAGAAGCTGTTGGGAGCTGAGAGAGACCGTGGGGAGCTGGCTTCCTGATGAACTTGGCTGCTTTCATCCTCCGAGGAGCTCGGGACCTCGCTGGCACTGAGAATGGCTTCAGTTCACTTTGGGGAGCTCTGGTCCTCACTTTGAGCATAGCTTCCTGGTTCTGGAGGGGAAGATGGTGCATTGCCAGCCTCCTGGAAAAGCTTGCTGCGTTGGCTTCCCTGATGGGAACTCGGCCATCCTGGTCATCGGAGGAGCTTGGGACCTCACTGTTGCCAACGATGGCTGTGGTACCTTTTGGGGGAGCCCTGGTTCTTCTGAGCATCACTTCCTGGCTCCAGTGCAGATCCCTCAGCCTGCTAGCACAGATCCTTCTTCCTGCTGGCATAGACTTTGTAGATTCCACCACTGACCTTTGGGCCTTTCCAGCAGATCCGTGAAACAGGCCTGCATGGGACGTTGTCATGGGTTCTGGGCCTCCAGTTGGATTCATGGGAGGCATTATTATGAGCTCTGGGTATTTACCTCAACTCATGTAGGACATTGTTGTGGGATCCAGGCCCTCAGCTGGATTCCTTGGTCTTAGTGTGTGGACAGATTTCCTGCACTCTTTTGTATACTGCTCTTTGGGTGACTTATAAATAATCATATAAAGTATGTGTCCTGTATTATGTTGTTCCCCTTGCAAAATAAGCCGCCCCAAATCAACACACCCACCAATACTTCTCCTGAGTATCATATTACAGGCATACATACACGTTTTTATAGCAACAAATTCAGATAGCTAAACTTGGAGGTTGTTACCCAGCAACAGATGAATACATGAAAGAAATATACCTATACACAATGGATTATGAATCAGTCATAAAGACAGATAAATTTGAGTTGTTTGTAGGGAAATGGATGCTCCTTGAGACCACAGTATTGAGTGAAATAAATCAGACACAGAAGGTTCAACATCACACAATTTATCTTGAATAAGAAACTCAACATATCAACAATTTAGGGGCAAAATACAGAATAGATTATAGGACACAGGGAGATAAACTTTATGGAGGTGGGAAGAGGACCTCGAGGTAGGGGGCTATGCAAGGGAAGAGAGGAAAAACAGAAGAGAATAAGATGAAATATGTATATGTATGCATTCTTCGCAATGAATGCATTTGTTATGGGTTGCAAATATATACTAATGAAAAAGGAAGAATGAAAAGAACAAAAATCTTCCAAATGAATTAATAGTCAGTATAAAAGAGCTTCAACTGCCCTTCCTCTTCAAAAACAGAATAAACAATCAGTTTCAGTCTTCCATTGGGTCAAGAGAAACTGATGAATAGTGGTGTGCAAAGGTATTATTTACTTGGACCAACTGCAGCCTGCACTCTCTCTGCCTCTTCTCTCAAAGCTTCCTTATAAGAATCACGGAAGAAACTGGGGTCAGTTCCTTTGATCTTGGCCACAAATTGCAGAACTTTCATCTTGGTGGTTTCAGCCTTGGCTCGTGGACCCCACAAGAACTCATAGCATGGAGGATCACTGCTAGGATTTGGATGACACTCTAGGTAATTTTTCTGCACCAGATCTTTCATTAACTTCTTGGGCTCCCCATAGATGAAGTGCTTCTCCCCCTCATATACTCCGATCATTTCCAGGAATCCCCAGATATCTTCCAACGAGGCCTTGTTCCCCTCTATGAGGATCACCCCTAGGATGATTATCAGGAAGCCATTGGTAGGCATGCTGTGCTCATCACTCAGCTCCTCCTCATAAGTGAGGCCCAGGGAATTGACAAGGACATAGGTGTGACTGACGGCATCCGTTTCTTTTACATCAATACCACAAAACATCTCCAAGCATGAAGCAGCTTTCGCAAAGATCAGGGGGAGCAAATCTTGGTACTCACTGGTGACAATCTCAAGCATTTCGACTTTCGTGATGGGTTCCTTCAGTTGATACTTGAGGACTAGAGCATGCATCAAATCAGTGATCTTTTCTCCTATCAGTTTATCATTTACAGATTCACCGTCTGCTGATGACTCTGAGCTGCTAGAACTTTCCTCCATTTCTTCATCGCTGGGCTCTTCAACTAATTTACTGTATGAGATGGAGGTAAAGGCTCTCTGAGGACTCTTGGGAGGATGCTGAGAAGGTACAACCATCCCAGTAGCAGGACCATCCTCCTTCTCTAGGGTGCCCGAAATTAGATGAGAGAAAGATGAGGAAGAGGAGAGAGAAAGAGGAGGGCTAGAGGGGAGAACACTGAAAGAAGCAGAAGAAATGGAGGACTCCTCCTCATCCTCTGTTAGGTGACCCAGGACATCCTCCAACTCTTTCATCGAAGCTCCGTCATGGATGGGTTGATCAAAGTTGAGACACCTTTGTTTCGGAAAGTGAGGCATGGTGGTTCCCACTGCAGGCAGCAGCAGAAGAGTGAACAGGAATGTGGATGATGAGATCCCACTGGCCTGGAGGACAGAGGGGCAGTGTGAATGGCCTCAAATGAAAAATTATCTATGTTGGCTCTGACAAAAGCCCACTTACAGGTCATCTCTTTAAGTGATGTCCTAGAGCCTCACAGATCTGATGTCTTTCTGGTCAGCCTGCCCTCTAGGAATCTGTAGGAGGACATAAAAAGCTCCTCCAGGTGCAGCCTAAGGCTCGGGATGACAACAGAATACATGGGTTCAGGTGCCATTAAGGTCCTCGAAGGTGTGCATCTCACACTGACACCTAATGCTGCCTGGTCATCTTCTGCCCAGTTCCTGGTTGTTATAACTTGCACCTACAAGCTTCCCCAAAGCCGCATGTGTCTCTACAGGTGAGGAGTTTCTAAGGTGGCTGGAATAGGGTGCATGAATGTGCATTAAGGGTGTGATACTGGGTTTAAGGGTGTAAAAAATGGAAGCCTCACCCTGGGTGTGGGTGGTAGCAATCAATAGGCTTGTAGCTTGGATGGAATGTGAACGGATAGAAAAATGGCAGGCAGTGCTGCTCGCTACTTTGACTACTTGCTGCTTTCTGTTTTCCTGTCCACCACCCCATGGACTGTTTCCCCTCTGTGATGTCCCTCTGCCCTGCCTCCCTATGTTGGAGCCAGCTGACTGTGACCTGAAACCTCTACAAACTGTGAGCCAAATAAACCTTTCCTCTTTTAACTTTGGGTGTCAGGTATTGTTTCAGCACCTAGAACATAACTAAGACACTGGTACCTCTCTGAAGAGGAACTGAGATGGCCTCTCAAGCTGAAGATTACATGCACAGCTCTGGGTCCCTCAGAAATGAAGGGCTGAGCCAGACTACAAGATCCTCACAGTTCCTGGCTGGATCACCTCCATGTTCACCTTTCCCCTAGCAAGGCATGGATTCTTGCCCTCTGATGGAACAAGACAAACTCTCAGAACTGCATCTCACATTCTAGAGATCCACAGGAGGAAGTGAGGGAGCAGCACCTCCCACCACACTTGTCCAGGACCTCATGAGGTCACAAGCAGGGCTGGCCAAACTCTAGGGACCCCATCTCTTCTACGTGAAAAGCACTTTCATTCTCTGCATTGATGCTTGTCAGGACCTAGGACTCTCCCCATTTTCTGGCCTTGAGAACAAGCCCTCAATTCTTTGATAACAATAAGACAGAAGTGAGAGTGCATTACATCTGGCCCCTATGCTCCAGGGTACCAAGACTGACAGCATGAGCAAGGAGGGAGTGTGCCTTCAGTGCTAGAAAGAAGACTGCTGCCCTCAGTCTTCACTCAGGGTCCTTATTTTAAATGCTACAGTCTGGGACTACTCCCTCTGACCAAGACTACTGTCCTGCGCAGACCAAGGTCCTAAGTACAAGAGAAATAAATGAGGCAAAACATCTGGCTAACCCTGCTTGGGCCTCCCAGAACTGACAGCAAAGGCTGGGTCTTGTCCAGCGCTGGGGAGTCTCTCGGGCCCACTTGTGTTATTCTGCTTTAGCTTCTGCAAAGATTGAACCATGCACTGTTGACACGACACTATCCTATCAGACTGCAATCTCACCTCTTTGAGCCATCTCCCTAACATTTGGAGAAACTGAGGACACAGCACATCTTGTCTGCCCTGCCTGAGTTCTCCCAGGGCTGAGAACCGGAGATAGCCAGGCTCTGCAGTGTCACTTCTCTCTGGAGTAGGAGGTACTCCTTACCCATGAGAGTCCTTACCTTGACGGTTGATGGATACTGGGATTCCTCCCTCGGTTGACCTGTTGTCACACTGTCAGGCCACGGCTCTCACTTCCCTGAGACTGTCAAAGCAAAAATGAAGAGATGCAACATGCAACCCCTCATACCCAAGGCTATGTCCTATCTGCTCCACTGTTATCGTCTATATGGAGAGAGTCTCCACACAAAGCCTCATGGGATCGTAGTCAGGGCTTTTGGAAGGTGATTAGATTACAGGGGCTTTTAGTTGACTTGTGGTTAGGAGGTGGGGTTTGCTTAGAAGTGGGAGTCACTGAGGGCATAATGTTTTTCCTCACTTCCCTGCTCCTTCCTTTACTTTTCCTGCTTCTCTATCCGCCACGATATGAGCACCTCTCTTCCCCCATGGCCCTCTGCGTGACTGAAATGTGAGCCAAAATAATCCTATCATCTTTTAAATTGTGTGTGACAGGTATTTTGTCCCAGCAAGAAGAAAGTAACTATGATAGGTATTTATCTTTATTCCTGGCAGGACAGGGACCACCTTTTCCTGATCTGATATTCTCTTCAGACCAAGACTTCATCTCCTTCAAACACCCACCATTCACCTCTTGGAAGAAGGGAGAGTAGGCTAGATCTCCTGCCCAGATCTCCCCAGGGTTCACAACATGGACAAGGTGGGTTTTGTGGGCCTCTCTTCCTGCATTTGAGAGGGGTATCAGTCCTCCTCAATGTCTTTACTTTACCTTGACTCTTGGTAGATCCTCGAACTCCTCCCTCTGCTGATGTCACACACTAAGACCAAGGCTTTCAACTCCCTAGGATATTACAAACAGAAGAAAAATTGCAAAAATTCAGTCATCCATGACTAGGGTCTGTTATGTTGAGAGATTACCCCAGTCCTACTTCAGGGTTTTCATCTTTTAGCAGAGTCTATCTCACGCTCTATTTACCAGGAGCTTCATCTGCCAGCCAGTCCCTCACTATCCTGAAAGGTGCCAGGGCCTTGGGTCCTGGGGGAACATATGCCAAACTGGGAACTCATTCCATTTGGTCACCCCTACATGCATCCTCCCAGGGCTGAGAACAAGGAACACTCAGACTCCACAGGATCCTTCTTTACCTTGTTAACCAGAAGAGGAAAGGAGGATGGCATGGACCATCAGTCCTTATCAAGGGTCCTTAATTTGATTATGGACAGAACCAGGGATTCCCCTGCTGGCCAAGTATGGCTCCCTCTCAGACTGCTACTGCCTCATATCAAGGTCCTCACCTTCTTTTTTTTTTTTTTTTTTGGTTTTTTTTTTTCCGGCACCGGGAACCGAACTCATGACCTTGTGCTTGCCAGGCAGGCGCTTTGCCGCTGAGCTAAATCCCCAGCCCCGGTCCTCACCTTCTTGGGACTCCCCTCTAAGGCAAAAGTGAAGTAGTATCACATCTAGCTAACCTTGCTTGCAGTCTCCCAGGTTGACAACGGCAAAGTGCTTCTGGAGCTTCCTCTCTCCAGAGCTGATATACTCAAGGTGGACTGGGGATACAAATACCTAAGTTGGAAGGTCCCTTCAGTCCTCCTTTAGGCTGAACTCCTTAATGGCTGTTAGAGCCTGAAGCTGCTTCCTCTTTTAATTTGAGTTTGCACCCTGCAGAAAAAGCCTCACCTCCGTCAGACTTCCTAAGGGGAAGTCAAAAAACATTACATTTGGCAACCTTACAGTGTGGCTCCCCGGAATGATATTAGGGTATGTATCTGTTGCACCCCTCTATAAAGGATGGAAGGACCTGAAATCTTTAGTCTTCATCTTGACACATGAGACCCTTGCCTCAGCTTAGGACCCTTGCCTCGGCTGAGTCCAATCCACACCTATCAGACCAAAATTTTCACCTTCCTGAGACCACGCCCAACCCATTCGAAAGTTAAAAGGGGCCACATCCAATCCCCATTTCCCAGTTCTTCCACTGACAGCAAGAACAGAGAAAAATTGAATTCCCTTTATTTTTTTTCAGTGTGAGGGTATCCTCAGTCCTTAAATTAACCGTACTAAGGCCTGGGTCAGTCACTTCATTGTACTACCTGGCACTGCCTAGGTACCTCTCTCTGCTGACCTAAGTGGAACAGCCACAACAAAACCCTTAGGAATATACCACATCCTGGAACCTGCCTGGGGTCACCTATGAGTGACAGCAGGGGCTGGATAGACCTGAGGCCCTCTCTACATGTGGCAGGAAGTTTTCCTACTGCTTCCACAGGGTCTTCATTTTGTGCCTTACACTCCCTGGGACACATCCCTTTGTTAAACCCAGTGAAGCTTCCTTGGAAAAGCAACCTTTCGGGTTCCAAGGAGGAAGTCCAGGCATACGACATTCGGGGACGTTTTCCGGGTCTGACCAGAGTTAACAGTAGGGCCAGGACTGGGCAGGAATCTCCCTGGCTTCTCCCTCAGATATTCATTTTAATGCCAGTCAGCGCCTGGGACTCTGCCCCTGCTGAGCTGAGCCAAGCTCCCTCATAAAACCTCCTTTCCTTCAGATTCCAAAGATAGGGGGAGGGGAAACAGACATAAAATGATTTAAAATGTGATACCTACATGTGCCAACCACCGATGAAGAATGTATTAACTATGCACAACAAACATGCTAATGACAAAAAAAGAGATTCCAAGTAAGGAAACACATTTCCCTGCCACTACTGGAATTCCAGAAGCTGACCCCATGGTTAAGGCAGGATATGCCCCTCTCCTACAACTCGACCAACCTGTTCCCAGCAACAACCTAACTCTCACAAATCCCATCTAGTAGCTGGTGGTGAAAAGAAACCCCTGCTATTTCAAAACCGTAAATTTAAAGTTGGCCACATATAGAACTCCCCACATTGGCTACCATGTACACAAAAACTCACCTCTCTCAGATGCCAAAGATGGCCACTGCAAAAAAGCCCAAGCTGAGACCCTGCAGATGCCCGGGCAGCTGTTAAGAGAAAAAGATATGGAGCCCAACACTGCTAGTGCCACAGGCCCTCTGTCTTCTGCAGTTTCATTGGCTGGTCTTAGTACTCCACCCTCCCTGGGTCTGAAGCCACACTCCTTAGATTCCTGGAACACAATGTAAAGAAGCAAAACACCACAAGCAGGAACCCTTCCGGACACGTACCGGACCCCTGCCTGACATTTCCCAGGGCTCATGAAGAGGGCTCATAGGGTATGGAATATATATATATATATATATATATATATATATATATATATATAACTGTCTTGGAATGTGAACCCACTCCCCTGCCTTACGTCCGCCTCTTCACCACTACCTAGGCCTAAAATTCCTTCTTTCCTGACCCGTGTCCACATCTTTCACAAAAAGACTTACTTTGTTCACTGCAGTGAACGAACTAGACAAACTGCACAAGCCGTGACCCTTCTTGGATCTCCCACGGGAACTTTGGTGATACAGATGGCACCCCTACTGCAGCACGGAGAGACTCTCCCGCCTGTGCAGTTTGATTGACTACTCCTATGATTCCTCCCACAGTGGGTCTGAAGCCACACCCCTTAGACTCGTAGTATAGAACGTACAGTAGGAAAACACAAGCGGAAACCCGGCCGGACCCGTGCCGGACCTCTGCTTGGTATTTCCCCGAGCAGATAAAGAGGGCTCATAGGCTTAGGGTTATATATACATATAAATATATATATATAAAACTGTGGTGGGATGTAAACCCAATCCACTTCCCTACGTCCGCCACTTCAAGGCTACCTACACCTAAGATTTCTCCCTTGCTGACCAGTGTCCACATCCCTCACAAAACACTTACTTTGCTCACTGGAGTGGATGAACTAGACAATCTGCATCAAGCCTTGGGCCTTCCTGGAGCTCCCGCGCCAACTTTGGAGATGCACAGAGATGGCGACCCCTACTGCAGCACGGAGAGGCTTTCCCGCCCGTGCACTTTGATTGACTAGTCCTAGGGCTCCTCCCTCAATGGGTCTGAAGCCACACCCCTGAGACTCCTGGCATAGAAAGTAACGTAGGAAAACACCGCAAGCCGGAACCCTGCCCAAACCCTGCCGCACCTCTGCTT
>NW_004955489.1:4430615-4439937 GCF_000276665.1 Chinchilla lanigera
TGGATGAACTAGACAAACTGCACAAGCCGCGGCCCTGCCTGGAGCTCCCGCACCAACTTTGGAGATACACAGAAATGGCGACCCCTACTGCAGCACGGAGAGGCTCTCCCGCCCATGCAGTTTGATTGACTAGTCCTAGGACTCCTCCCTCAGTGCGTCTGAAACCACACCCCTGAGACTCCTGGTATAGAAAGTAACATAGGAAAACACCGCAAGCAGGAACCCTGCCGGAACCCTGCGGGACCTCTGCTTGGCCTTTCCCTGGGCGCATGAAGAGGGTTCATAGGGGTAGGGATATATATATATACATAACGGTGGTAGGATTTGAACCCACTGCGCTTCCTTACCTCCACCTCTTCACTGCTACTGACACCTAAGACTTCTCCCTTGCTGACCCCTGTCCACATCCCTCACCAAAGACTTACTTTGCTCACTGGAGTGAAGGAACTGGAAAAACTGCCCAAGCTGCTACCCTTCCTAGAGCTCGCGCAGCAATTTTTGAGGTATTCAGAGATGGTGCCCCCTACTGCAGCTCGGAGGGGCTCTCTGGCCTGTGCAGTCTGATTGGCTAGTCCCAGGATCTCTCCCTCCGTGGGTCTGAAGCCGCACCCCTCAGACTCCTGGTATAGCATGTAAAGTAGGAAAACAGCACAAGCGGGAACCCTGCCGGCCCCCTGCAGGACCCCTGTCAGGCATTTCCCATAGCAGATGAAGAGAGCTTGTAGGGTTACTGTGGTGGGATGTGAACTTTCTCCACTTCCTTACGTCTTCCTCTTCATGAATACATATGCCTGAGATTCCCCCCTTGCTTACCCGTGTCCACATCCCTCACAAAACACTTACTTTGCTCACCGGAGTGAAGGAACTAGACAAACTGCGCAAGCGGCGACCCTTCCTGGAGCTAGCGCGGCAACTTTTGAGGTAGAGAGATGGTGCCCCCTACTGCAGCTCGGAGAGGCTCTGTAGACCTGCGCAGTTTAAATGGGTAGTCCCAGTCCTCCTCCCTCCATGAGTCTGAAGCCACACCCCTTACACTCTTGGAATAGAACGTAAAGTAGGAAAGCACCACAAGCGGGAACCCTGCGAGACCCCTGTGGGACCTCTGCCTGACATTTCCTAAAGCTGTTGAAGAGGGCTCCTAGGGTTAGGGTTATATATATAAATATATATACATATGTATAACTGTGGTGGGATGTGAACCCACTGTGCTTCCATACGTCCTCCTCTTCACCGCTACCTACGCGTCAGATTCCTTCCTTGTTGACCCGTGTCCACATCCCTCACAAAAAGACTTACTTTGCTCACTGGAGTGAAGGAACTAGACAAAGTGCACAAGCCGTGGCTCTTCCTGGAGCTCCAGCACCAACTTTGAGATAGACAAGAGATGGCGACCCCTACTGCAGCATGGAGAGGCTCTCCCACCTCTGCAGTTTGATTGACTAGTCCTAGGACTTCTCCCTCCGCGGGTCTGAAGCCATACCCCTCAGACTCGTGGTGTGGAATGTAAAGTAGGAAAACACCACAAGCAGGAACCCCGCCAGACCCCTGCTGGACCTCTTCCTGACATTTCCTAGAGCTGTTGAAGAGGGCTCCTAGGGCTCGGGTTATATACATAAATATATATACATATGTATAACTGTGGTGGGATGTGAACCCAGTCTGCTTCCTCATGTCCTTCTCTTCACGGCTATGTACGCATCAGATTCCTCCCTTGCTGACCCATGTTCACATCCCTCACAAAATGACTTCTTTGCTCAGTGGAGCAAAGAAAGCCGTGACCCTTCCTGGAGTCCCGTGGCAACTTTTCAGATAGACAGAGATGGTGCCCCCTACTGCGCCCAGAGAGGTTCTGTGGGCCTGTGCAGTCTGATTGCCTAGTCCCAGGACTCCTCCTTCCGTGGGTCTGAAGCCCCACCCCTTAGACTCCTGGTATAGAATGTAAAGTAGGAAACCACCACAAGGGGGAACCCTGCAGCCCCCAGCAGGACCTCTGTCGCATTTCCCAGAGCTGATGAAGATGGCTCATAGGGTTTGCGTTGTATATATATATATATATATATATATATAAAATTATGGTGGGTTGTCAACCCAGTCCACTTCCTTATGTCCTCCTCTTCATGGCTACTTATACCTAAGATTTCTTCGATCCCCGGTACCACAAAAAAAAAAAAAAAAAAAAAAAACAGAGATTCCTCCTTTGCTTACCTGTGTCCACATCCCTCACAGAAAGACTTACTTTGCTCACCTTAGTGAAGGAACAAGACAGACTGCGCAAATGGTGACCCTTCTTGGAGCTCGTGGGGCAAGTGTTGAGGTAAACAGAGGTAGTGCCCCCTACTGGTGTAAGGCGAGACTCTGTGGCCTCTGCAGTTTGATTGGCTATTCATAGCACTCCTCCTTCTGCTGGTCTGAAGCCACAGCCCTCAGTATCGCCAGATGAGAGTCTAGCCACATCATGTCCAAGAACTTGGCTTGACTAGCTCCAAGGACCACTGCATGCATGAAGGTTGATAGGGAGGCTCCAATCTGTGTGGAGTAGAAAACTCAGTCCTGACTTTGTCCTGGCATTGGTTCCCACCACTACCTGGGCACGCTCCCCCTCTGAACCTAAGTGCACTGGTCTCAGAATAGCCCCCTCTCATTCTGGAGATTTCCTAAGTGGAAATGTTTCGTCCCCTAAACTCTCTACATCGTGGAAATTGCCAAGGTTGTCAATCAAGGCAAAGAGGAGCTGAGTCCTGTCCTTTGCTTCAGATGGTACGCGTGTTCTCAGTCCTTTCCTGGGTATTTACATTTAATCCTAAAAAGGGCTGCACCAATCCCTTTTGCTGACCAGATTATCTGTCCTTTTGACCAAGGGCCTCTTTCCTTGAGTGTCTCTGAAAAGCAACTGTGGGAGGGCACTCCTGCAGGACTATCCTGCCTGGGACCTCCCCTTGCTGGTTAATAGTGAGAGCATTTTTCTGGGAGTCTTCCTTTTCTGAAGAGGGCAGTTCCCATCTCTTTTCCATGATGTCCTCCCTGTGATTTATGCCAAATCCTAAGTCCCCTCCTCTCTCCTGACCTGAATCCAAGCTCCTTTTGTGCCCTATGGGGAAGTCAAGGAATCTCGCATCCAGTCCCCTCAGCTCCACAGCCTCCCAGGGATGAAAAGAGGTAAAGGACTGAATTCTATCGGTCCTCCCATATCTAAGAGGAGATCTGTTCAAAACCTGCTTAAGGTTCTCACCTTAATATCTGGTTCTCTCTCTTAGTATCTGGCAAATAGTGACCTGTCCTGTCTTTTGACCATACCCTAGGCACTTCCAGGTATAACCAAGAAATGTTAGCTCCATTTGTCTGGAATGTGAGGTCTTAGTCTTCCCTCAGGTCCTCACTTTCACAACTGTAAGAGCCTGGACTCCTCCCTCTGGTGGTCCATGACTGTCACCTTCGTACTAAGGCCTGCACCTCTCTGAGATTTCCAAACTAGAAATGAGAGGAACTACTCAGCCTGAGATCTCTTCCTGGTGTCTCCCAGAACTGACAGAAACAGTAGAATGTGATATTATGGGATACCATCTGCCCTAGGATGGATGGACCTCTCAGCCCACACTCTTGAGGGGCTTTACCTTGCATTCTAGCTTCTCGATTAATTGTACCCTGGAAAATTATCTTTTTCTGGGGCTGGGGATTTAGCTCAGCGGCAAAAGCACCTGCCTGGCAAGCGCAAGGTCGTGAGTTCGGTTCCCGGTACCGGAGAATAACCAAAAAAAAAAAAAAAAAAAAAAAAAAAAAAAAAAAAATTATCCTTTTCTACCATCTCTGAGCATTTGCACAACCAAAACTCTTGCTGAGGTTGGTTTTGGGTTTCAAGGAGCAGAACAGAAAAGGGTCTCTTTAATCAGACTTAGACTTTGGAAATTTTTTGTTCTGAAATATTTATTTTTTTGAACAGAAGTGGCAAGCATGGTGATTTTAGAAACTCCTGCTTTTTGAAAGCTTATATAGTATTACATTATTCAGTGGAGTGATATTCATTTTTGTAACTCATTCATAGTGAGAAAAATATTATTCATCTCTACCACATAGGTGTCAATCATACATACATGTATATCATGAAAGAATACCTATCCTGAATATGCATGATTCATTATGCTGCACACTATTCCATTTTGAGTCTATTATACTGTGTTAAAGTAATTCTTTAAATATAAAAGACCAGCTCTCATGCAGTAAAATGCTTTCAGTGGTTACTACCAAAGCCTCTGGAGTCATGCTGTATCAATCAATTCATTTTTTGCACTGGAATTACCATAAGGATATGTCAAGTCTGGTCTGAGAGACTGCTTTAGAATTGTGCAACGAGCGGGGCATGGTGGCTCACACCTGTAATCTCAGCACTTGGGAGGCTGAGGCAGGAGGATCACTGCAAGTTCGAGACCAGCCTGGGCTACAAAGTGAGCCCAAGTCCAGCCTGAACTGCATAGTGAGACCCTGTCTCCAAAACAAAAAAAAAAGAATTATGCAATGAAGCCAGTGCAGATATTGTAAAACTTTACTCCTGCTATCCTGTCACTGCCCCCCTTGCATAGCCAGCAATGGACCCTTTCCAACTTCACTCAAACCCAAAATTCCCTCACCCCAGGTACAATTACCCATTCAACACAGCATTCATTCTCCCCTAAAGTTTTCTCATGTTCTCTTTTACTTTTTTTGAGACAGAATCTCTCTGTGTTGTTCAAGCTGGCCTTGAACTCACTTTGCAGGCCAGGCTAGCCTTGAATTTGCAGTGTTCCTCTTGCCTCAGCCTCCTGAGCGCTGGGATTACAAATGTGCTCCACCATAACCGGTTGTTTCTCACATTTTGTTGCTAAGTATTGTAGATTTTTTCTTTCAAACACCTCTGGTTTTCCAGATTTGATATTAAGAGTAGAAGATGGGATTTTGTGGGCCCAAGCTTGATTATTATTTTGTGGCTATAGGTAAGGTACTAAATGTATAACTAAGAATTGACATCTCTAGTATAATGCACGCCACATTACTTTACTATAATGTGGGGTCCATCAGTAAGAAGGAAATTGTACAAAGTATATGATGAAATGGCCAGAAATTGTTCAAACCCATCAATGAATGTGATTATTACTTTGCTCATTTGGAGCTCAGTTTATCTGATTCTACCAGTACATTTTTTTAGTAGCCTTCATAACAGTCTCATCCATTTCTGTGAGGATTCTTTTAAGGTAAGTTTTGGATGCTGCTGGTGTTGTGAATGAGTTATTTTCTATTACATGTTCCAATGAGTCACCTCTTTTGTGTGACAAAGTTCTTGATTTTGCCTATACTACCTTTCTGAGGTTCATTATTCATTATAATATTCCATATACTGACTCCTTACAATTTTCTTTGTAGATGATCATGTAAGATATGTTTGAAAATTGCAGTGAATGTTTAATATTTTTTTATAAAATTATTACAGTGAAAGGCACAATGCTAGTAATCTCCCCTACAAATACTCCCTTCAATTTGAGAACACTTGTTCCATAGTTCTTGCTCTGAAGTAGTTCTAGAAATCCTCTTTTGTGAGATTCTTAAATTGTGTTGCTTAGGTACCTCGAAGTCCTGAATCGAATCAAAATATTTAACTTTCATGATCATTTTGGGATAGAGTCAGAAGTGAAACAGTGCCAGATTAGATTCAGCAGGTAAGGTGAGTGAGGACGCACCAGTGTTTATGTACCTGCCTTTATGTTGGATGGTATTTGGTGGCAGTATTCATTCATCATAAATTTTATCACACCTTGTAAAGAAAAACCATAATATGTCTTTTATTGTACTCAATTTTTTAAAGAATAAACATTTACCCTATATTTTGATCACAACTTACATTGTCACTAGCGTGTTCTAAATTTCTGTGTCCCCCTCATGTCCATATGTTGAAATCCTAACCTCTCAGGCAATGATATTAGTACATGAGGATTTGGGGAAGTGGTCAGTTCATGATTATAATAAGTGGTCTTGTAAAAGAAACACCAGACAGCTGGCTAGTGCCTTCCAACATATGCTGATACAATAAGAAACTGTTGTCTATAAGCCAGGAAATGGGTTTTTACCAGAAACCAAATGTGCTACTTGACTTGGTCTTAGAATTCCCAGCCTCCAGAATTGTGAGAAATAAATTTCTCTTTATTTTTAACTAACTCTATTATTTTAGATAACTGTCTAAATTTCTCAAATTAACACAATAAAGCAGTCCTGAGCAGTACTTAAATTAATCAGTTGGCTTTTCATGTTGACTTGTGAATCTGTCCAAGGCCTACACTCCTTGTCTGGAAATGGGCAGCGAACTCAAAGTAAGTGAACCTCTGTGGGTCATTAATCCCTACTAAATCCTGTAAGGGGCAGATGAAGCCAGAAAGCCTCAAAGGATAAGATAAGATCACATCCAAGGACACCTGGATTTATCTCAACTAGATAAAGACCATACTCTCAGACATCTCACTCCTGGGTGTATTAACTTAATCCTTATTAAGGATTAATTTAATGTCTTACTTGGAGAGGTCCTTGAGTGATTCTGCCCTTCTTGAGTACTCCCGTCCCTTCTTCTGGTAACCAAATAAATATGGACCACCCAGAGGAGGTCTTGGTCTTAGCCCAGAAAAAATTTCAAATTCTATGAGAGACCTTTGATCCTCCATGAGCTCTGAAGTCTTTCTATTTGCCTCTTTTTATTTAGCCTTTGCCATACACTTATTCAGGAGATTGCAGACCTTATCAGCCTGCAATAACTAAGGGATATTAATAACCCCATAACTGGCGTCTGATCCACCCCTTGTCAACTTGGCTACCACATTTCTTTAAATTGGTTTCCTTATAGAACGACATGCTTATTCTCAACATTTTACGACTTGAACATTGTAACACAGATTTAACAATCCTTAAGAACCAGTATTCAGTCTATCAACATTATACTACTTTAGAACCATAATATTCTGCCCATGCCCGCCCCCAAAGACTCATGTATATCCCTTTAGGCAAAAGTTATATAGTCCATCTCTAAGCATTGCCAAAGTCCTAACATTTTCAGCATTGCTGAAAAGTCCAAGTCCCAGTTCATGGTGGCCGAAAACAGCAAAAGCAACAAGAGCCAAAAGGGAGGAGCAGCAGCAAGCAAGCCTCTTTCCCTCCCGTATATTGTATGCAAGTTACCCGCCCCAGGGTGTGTGTAGCACTCACACCCATAATCCCAGTATTGGACCATGAGTCAATCATAAACTCTAGAAGCCCACCCCTTGACTGCATGAGGCCTTAGGGGGACATCTAGACACAAACCATAACAGACATATAGGATGATTCCAAGCTTGGGGGACATCTAGACACAAACCATAACAGACATATAGGATGATTCCAAGCTTTGGCTCTCATGAGTTGTGCTGCTATAAACATGGGTATACATGTATTATGGTAGCATATTGTCTTGCTTTCAGGAAGATACCTAGAAGGAGAATAGCTCAATCAAATGGATTTATTAGCTATAGGTTTTTGAGGAATCTCCACACTGATTTCCATAGTGGTTGTATGAGCTTACTTTTCCATCAACAATGTAGAAAGTTTCCTTTTTCCCACAAACTCAAAAGCATTCATTTTTATTTGTTTTTTTGACGATAGCCATTCTTTCTGGAATCAGATAGAATTTCAGTGCTGGTTTAGTTTACATTTCTCTAATGGACACAGATGTTGAACATCTCAAATTTTATTAACCATTTTTACTTTTTCTAGGAAATGTCATTCATTTATGTTGTCCATTTTTCATTGGGCATTTTATTTTGGGGCTCTAATTTTTAAAGATTTTATATATATTCTAAATACTAGTCCTCTGTCTGAGGAGTAGCTGGTACATAAATTGATGTCACTTCTTACCTATTGTGACTAGTGTTGCAATAAAAATGAAATGAAAGTACTGTTATCTTTTCAGTATGCTGATTTCACTTGCTTTGACTATATTGGCAAAAGTGGGATAACTGAATCACATTCTTGAATTGATTTTAGGTTTTTGACAAACATTTAAGGAAGAACTAACATCCTTTCTCTGCAAACTATTCCAAAAAGAATAGTTTCTCTCTCTCTCATGAGAGAGAACTCTTCCACACTCATCTGTAAGACCCACATTACCCTAATATGCAAGACAGGGGCACACAGACAAAAAAAAACCTGTAAACCAAAATCCCTGATGAACACAGATGCAAAAGAAGTCTCCAAACACTAGCAGATTTAATCTTGCAGCAAATAAATAGATGATTCACCATGGCCAAGAGGAATTTATACCAGGAATGCAAAAATGTTTCACATATACAAGTCAAGAAACAATACACTATATCAACCTAATAAAAATAAAATCATACAATCATCTGAATACATAATAAAAATATTTAACAAAGTTCAACAACCTTCAGAAAAAAAATGAACAAATTATGTTTATAGGGATTATAATTTAACTTGACCAAATCTGTGTATGAAAACCCCCATTAAACATCATATTGAAAGGAAAGAAGCTAAAAGTCTTTCCTTTAAGAGCTGGAACATTTTGTAAGCATAATGTTCATGGAATATATCAGACACATAAGCTTATATGTAAGTATAAATATGGAACTTTTGGGGGATACCAGGAATAAAACTCAGGATCTTGCATTTGCCAGGCAGGCACTGTGCTGCTGAGCTATAACCCTGGCAAATTATAAGGAAAAATAAATTGAAGAGCAAAGTAAAAAGAAATAGGGAGGTAGACCTTTTGCAAATGAGAGGGAGACCATGATATAGAGGGAGAGCCAGGGAAGGGAGAGAAATGGAACATAAAATGAATTCAAATGTATTGTGCACATGCACTATGTACTGCATGTACTAATAAAAATTAAAAATAATACTAACTACAAATACATCTGAAACAAATGTGTTTGCTTAAAACACTCTTATTCTGTACAATATTACAACCTTTAGCCAAAGCTTATAGGCAAGAGAAAGAAGCAAAAGACACAAATAAAAGGGTGGAAGTCAAATTATCTGCTTATGGGAGGAGGTGACATAAAAAGATTTAAGGTGTGTCATGTATATATACCAAATACCCACAATAAATGTAATCATTATATGTTTCAAACATGAATTAAAATATCATATAACAATAATAAAAATGAGGAAGTGAAATTTAGAGATTGAGGGGGAGAGATGGGTAGAGAGGGAAAAGAGAATTTAAAACATCGGGGCTGGGGATTTAGCTCAGTGGCAAAAAGCACCTGCCTGGCAAGCGCAAGGTCGTGAGTTCAGTTCCCGGTACCGGAGAAAAACCAAA
>NW_004955489.1:4445997-4447674 GCF_000276665.1 Chinchilla lanigera
TTTGTAACTCTGTATTGTATGTATTGTGCTTGTGATATGTTGTAAAATGTTGTATGTCTGTTAATGTTTCCCTCCTTTTATCTTTAAAATAAAAAAAATAAAGGTATGTTAAGTACATGTATCCACTTCCTAAGATGAGTGTAAACTTCAGGTACTGCAAACATGTACCGATAAAATAAAATAATTTTTTGAAAATGAAAATGGCAAAATCCTCTATTGTTGGATAGGTAGAATTAATATTCTTAAAACAGTCATATTACCAAAAAGTGACATATAGAATTAATGTCATCTCTATTAAGCTACCAACAACATTTTTCACAAAACTAAAAAAAAAAAAAAAATCTAAATGGAAACAAAAGTGATGCTGAATAGTTAATTCAATCTTAAGTGAAAAGAAAAAAGCAAGAGCTATAACAATTTCACACTGCAAGCTTACTACAAAGCTATAATACCTAAAACAGCATACTTCTGGACCAAAAATAGACATGTACTCCAGTGAAATAGAATAGAAGAGACAGAAGCAACACCATGCACCTTTAGCCATCTGATTTTTCACAAAGCAGCCAAAATATATGATGGAACAAAGACAGCCTCTTTAACAAATAGTCCTGGAAAAATTGGTTATACCTATGCAGAAGAAGGAAATTAGACCCTATCTCTTACCCTGTATGGGAGTGAAATTGAAATGGATAACAGATCTCAATATAAAACAGAAACTTTGAAATTGCTGGAATATAACATAAGGGAAGCAAGTAAAGCCACAGGCACCAAAAAGGATTTTCAGAACAGAATTCCAATAGCACAAGAAATATACTAAGTATCAACACTTAGCTTTACATCAAATTAAAAGGCTTCATACAGCAAAGGAAACAACAGAGGGAAGAGATAACATACAGGAAGGGCAAAAAATTTCTACCTGCTACTCTTCTAATAGCGAATTTATCTAGAATGCAGAAAGAACTCAGATATTTAACCTCCTTGGATCAGTCAGTGTCTTAGTAGAGAAACAGATATAACACAAGATATACAAATGTATAAGAAATTACAAGATTGGCTTATGACGGTCAACCAAAGGGTTGGATGAGGAAACGTGCAGAGGGAGTCTACACGGTGGAGACCAAAGGAATCAGTCCAGGGTCTGGAGTTCACTGGAGCACTCCGTGCAAGTCCGTATCAGGAGGCCGATGGGTCTGCGATGGAAGGCTGATGAGTCTAAACCGAAAGGCTGGAGGAGCTAAGGCAGAAGCCAAAGAGTCTGCACTAGAAGCTAGGAAATGACATCCAAGCTGAAGGTGAAGACTAGAGCTCCTCTGAAGAATGGAAACACTCTGCCCGTCCTTATTTCCCTTTTATATCATCTAGGTGATGATCCACCCTAGGGTGGGTCCTCTACACCCTTGGGTGTAGAATTATTGAGCCAATCGTTGAACCAAGTTTAGTTAAGCTTCTAAACTTCTCAATTTGAAATAATCAATCAAAGTTCTCCAGGAGCGGCAGGGCTCCTGGGTCCGAGTGTGGGCCGGACTCATACCACCGCGATTCCCAGCCGAAAAGCACGCAAAGAGCCAGGTAGGCCGCACCCAATCCTGGAGGCCAGGACGCGAGAACAAAGACCCCGGTGACACTGCAGACTGAGTTTCTAGGCACTGGGAGGCCCAGGGGACGGGTGGGGCGAGC
>NW_004955489.1:4453600-4521056 GCF_000276665.1 Chinchilla lanigera
CTTTGTTTGTAACTCTGTATTGTCTGTATTGTGCTTGTGATATGTTGTAAAATGTTGTATGTCTGTTAATGTTTCCCTCCTTTTATCCTTAAAATAAAAAAAAATTAAAAAAAAAAAAAAAAGAAATAATCAATCAACCACTACACCCCCAAATAACAAATGTCTCAATAACAATATGGGCACATGACTGAACAGACACTTCTGAAAAGAAGTACAAATGGCTCACAAGTACATAAAAAGAATGTTTGCTATCTTTAGCCACTAAGGAAATGTAAATGAAAACAGCTCAGAGATTACTTCTTCGTCCAGAAAGAATGGTTATTATTAAGAACACAAATAACAGCAAGTACTCATGAGACCATAGGAATAATTAACACACCTACATTGTTGGTGGTGGTTATACGAGCTTACAGGGCTGGGGCAAGGTACCTCAAAAGACTGCAAATGCTCTGAATAAGATTTAATGTAGGCCACTAGAAAAGTAAAAGATTGGCCTACAATGGCTGCCCACAAAGTCAAATTCAGATTTGTCTGCACACTAGAGATCCAAAGGATCCAGCCAAAGGCCCGCATCCCAGGGCAATGTCCCATTGGAGGTTTTTTTTTGTTTTTTTTTTGTTTTGTTTTGTTTTGTTTTTTCCGTCTTTTTGAGACAGGGTCTCGCTATACAGCTCAGGCTAGCCTTGAGCTCACTTAGTATCCCAGGGTGGTCTTGAACTCTCAACGATTCTCCTGCCTCAACCTCCTAAGTGCTGGGATTATAGGCATGCACCACCACACTGGGCTCCCATTGGAGTTCGAATGAGGAGGCCAAAGGGTGTGCAACAGAGGACCAAGGGATTTGCACTGGAAGGTGAAAGGGTCAGTGTTAGAAGCTAAAGAGTATGTGCTGGGAGGCCAAAAGTCAGGTGCTAGAAGCTGAACAATCTGCTCTGAAAGCCAGGAGATAACACCTAAGGCAAAGGCTAAGACCAGAGCTCCTCAGAAGAGAACAACTGAAGTTCCTCTGAGGAAAATCAGCTGCAATGAAGTGCTTCCAAGGAAAATCAGCTGAAATCCATCCTTCCCATTCTCCTTTTTACACTGTTCCACAACAATTCTCCTTAAAGTGGGTCTTCCATAGCCAGAACCATGGTGACTCAGTTCAGCTGGGTGTTCCCACTCACAGTGACAATCAATTAACCACCACAGTGAGAATGTAGGCTAGTATAACTACAAAGGAAGTCTACATGGAGATTCCTCAAAAACCTAAAAATAGAAATTATATTTGACCCAACTCTGTCTCGATTACATTCACGAAAGAGTTAAAGACATCATACAGTAATGATACATGCACACCCATGTTTAGAGAAGCTCAATTCACAGTAGCAAATCATTGACAAGACCATAGATGCCCAGCATCAGACAAATGGATAAAGAAAATGTGGTATATATACACAGTGGAATATCATTCAATCATAAAGAAAAATGAAATAATGTCATTAGCAGGAAAATGGGTGATCTTGAGGTTCTCACATTAAGTGAAATAAATAAGGCACAGAACATTATATATTTCATGGCTTCCCTTATATAAGAAACTTAGAATATAAAGAAAAGAGTAATAAGAAAGATGTGATAGGAAACATGGAGGTAGCCTTTTGGGGAAGGGCAAGGGGAAGGTGGTCAGAGGAAGGGGGTGTAGGAGGGGTGGGAAAGGGTATAAAGGGGTCTCAATAATTAATGTAATTATTATGTATCACAAACATACACTAAGAACAGTTAACAGAACTGCAGGCAGTAGGAGAAGTAGAATAGTATCTTGAAAAATGTAAAGAAAATAGAATTATGCAAGGGAAAATAAGGTCATACGGATGGCCACTAACTCGGTACAGCTGGTACAATAGGAGATTAGCACACAGAAGTCAGCAGAAATCCCACTGGAAGGCAGTGGGAGAAGAAAACCATCTGAACTTCAGATTTGAAAGACAAGTAAAGAAACCTCAAAAGAAACCAAATCTCCTGACATTTTGGACTTCATGCCTCCTCAAAATATAAAGAAATAACCTCTATTGCGTTACCCACCCAATCTGTGGTACTTTTTAAAGCAGCCCTAATAAACTAATATACTTTTCTACTTT
Organism: Chinchilla lanigera; assembly: GCF_000276665.1. Taxonomy (NCBI): domain Eukaryota; kingdom Metazoa; phylum Chordata; class Mammalia; order Rodentia; family Chinchillidae; genus Chinchilla; species Chinchilla lanigera. The sequence continues at coordinate 4,455,718 of NW_004955489.1, forward strand.
GTATAATGTAGAGAATTACAATTGAAAGTATTGTGTAATGTTAAATCATGTTTTCCTTCCTCAGATAAAGCCAGTTTGTTCATTTAATTCACTGGTGTATAGAATGTGCTATTTTTAATCTATTTTGGGTATTTCTTTCTTCTTCTTTTTTTTTTTTTTTTTTCTGGTACCAGGAATCGAACTCACAACCTCGGGCTTGCCAGGCAGGTGCTGTGCTGCTGAGGTAAATCCCCAGCCCCTATTTTGGGTATTTCTTGCCATTCAAGTGAGTTTACCTCAGAAGCACTTTTGATGATGTGGGTAGGGTCCTCATCTGGTTTGTTTACTCAACAACTACCCTACTGTATGAATCAACTTGGTCTTTTTTTCTCCCTAAAATGTGCTCCATTTCACTTACAATTTCAAATTTAATGGCCTAATAGTTATAATAGAGAACCTTTCTACTAAAGATCTTTTTATACACACAGTAGAGAGAACAGTATTCATAATCAGTAATGTGCAGCCAATCAGGCTCTCACCAGAACCTGAGCACCCGTAATCTCTGTTGTTGGAATAAGTTGAAACAAAACCAGAACATTGCACTATTTTTCCTCCAAGGTTTTCACTATGAATTCATAACAGATAAAGACTCCTTAAGAGATATAAACTCCAGAATAACATAATTTTAGAGATTGTTAGTTATTGATATCAAATGTCAAATTATCTTTAATATTCACTTAATGTCCTTATGCTTTTTTAAAAACTGACTTTCCTTACATTGATGTCCAAATATGGCCTGTGCTTTATATTCTTTCCTCTATGTCACTTTTAGACTATAGGCTCTCTTCACTTCACCTATTTTTTGGTAATTAATTTAATGGTTTATGAATTTTAAGAAGAACAGGTATAATATTCCATCTTACTTTCCAAAGACTGATTTGCGGAGTGCAGCACTTTGTTGTTGTTTAACATCTTCTTTAGCCTCGTAGATCTCTTCAAATTGATAGAGCTACAAGTTTGATCTGATTTCTGTGTACTTATTTTTTGTTGTTTTGCAAGGAAATCTGCATGGAGATTCCTCAAAAACCTGCATAGGTGATACTGTTACTTTGAACGGAAGTACATAATTTCTGCTTATCTCCCTTTGTGCTGCTGTTGGCAGACTTTGTTAATTATCACCACTATGCATTAATCCATTAGGACTTGCAGTAAGGTAATTCTTCTCCATTCCTTTTTAGTTTGTTAACTAAAACAACACATATGTAGAAACATTTCTTTGCCCACCATTTGGCTCTTTTGAACTGAAAGAAAGAAAAAAATGAATTTTTTAATTTTATTTTTTAAATCTCTTGTGAATCTCTATATCCACATATCTACAATTTTATTTAGCTCGTATTGGTTTTTTTTGTTCTAATTAAAACTTGCTAGGCCAGGAAAGTAGATCCGTGGCACAGCACCTTGCTTGGCAAGCACAACGTCCTGAGTTCAATTCCCAGTACCAAAAAACATTGCTAAAGAGTAAATAAATTATCATGTTTGCAAAATAATTAAGTAATTCCATATATTTTTCTTTCATTATTTGGTCTACTGTTTCCTATTTTATTATTTTTGTATTTAGTGTCATTTTTTTCCTCCTAATTGTTTGGTTTTAATATGTTATTAATTCTCTAGCTTCTTGGATGACCCAGATGTTTTAACTATTGTTTCTAGTATATATCTGTCATATGCTGTTTCTAACATATCCATTTTCCTCTGAATATTGCTTGGTTTGACTCATAGTGGCAGTATTACATAGCTTTAATTTTATGGTCTGCCTTTTTGCAAATTAAATATATCACCCTATATCTTATCCTCTTTGAATATTTCGGTACGTATAAAATCATAGGCAGAGTAAATAATCTTGGGAAAACTTTGAAGAGAATGACATAAGAATGCTCTGTGAAGGAGGTTTCAGGATCCCCGGGTATATTCTCTTGTTCTTATTATTAAGAATAGAAAAGACTTAAATATATTTAATTGCTGGTGATAAAGTTGAGTTTATCCTGAGAACATGAAGGCACCTAAAACTAGAAAATCAGCCAAGAAAATTGGCTGCATATGAAGGTCAGGAATTGTCCAGGAAAATAGAATCCTATTTAACAGAGGTGAAAACCAATGGTGGGAATTGCTTACACAACAGATGAAGAAATTTAAGGGGGACAATAGGAAAATCCAACAATTTTCAAAGAAATTACTCCTGGCTCCAGCCTGGGAGAAGAAGAGAGGAGATAGTGTTCCTGGAACCTATATGTTGGGCTCCACAAGATGAAATGGCATGACAGGCTATTTTTTTTGGTACTAGGAATCGAACTCAGGACCTTGCACTTGCCAGGCAGGCACTTGTGTTGCTGAGCTATATCCCCGGCCTGGCATGACAGGCTAATGTGATAGGGCTGGAGCCATCAAGAATATGTAGCATTGCAGAAGAAGCCATATGGTTCAGGAGAAAGAGAAAGATTCAGAGAACGCTATTCATCTATATTCTAATTTTCTGTTGATCTCACTGTTGGCTGACCCAGATGGCCACAGAATATTGGCCTTCAGAGTTCAGCCTGCATAGAATCTATGTCAGAGCAGGGGACAAATGCGGGATGGAAGGGAGCACAAATAAGTCCAGAATGACCATAACATATTTCTCTATTAAATAAGAAAATCATTTCTAAATTGATAAAGGAATATGTTTAATAATCCATCTATTTCCCAACCTCCCATCCCATATGTTCCCAAGCCCAGACTAGGTTAGGCATGCTTCTTTGCGCTTCCAAATCACTTCTGTGCTCCTCTTCTCAACATAACATTAATTTCTTTACTTGCCTGTCTCCTCCATTAAACTATACTTTCTGTAAGAGCAAAGACCATGTCATGGTCCCCACTATACACTGTCTGTATACAGTGTCTGTTTATTTCCTGGAGCACAGTGTACACTGTAAATACTTGTTGCTAGATCCTTTGATTTTTTCATCGCTTTTGAGCTGTTACATGGAATATGTGATTATTTTAACCTTCTGCTTTTTCTGAAGTTCTGGATTACACAAAAGATAGGATTGCAGAAATGTATGTGCATGCAAACAGATTATGGCAACTGCTTCCATCTAGTTATATTACTAGAAGTAGTTAGCATCAAGCGTTACGTAATCTAGGTATCACATTATTCACAATATTTGCCTGTCGGTGTTTTAGAGACCTAACCTTAGAAACCTATTACGGCTGGAAAATGCAGAATTTATGGAAGATATATGTTGATACCCTCAAGAAAAAGACCTTAAAAGTTAGTTCCTGTTTTTCCCACAAATTACTTCAGGAATGGAATTTGCTCAAAAACAGTGAGTGGAAAATAGAACTGTTAATCTCAAGTATCAACAAGATATATTACCTCCAGGATTTAAAGGAAAAACAGACATGGCCACCTGGTCTGGGTGTCCTAAATGACTTTAGTATCATATCACTATCTAGTTGGAAACAAAATTCTCTCTAAAGTTCTCTCACCATTCCCAAAAGTTAGATCACATGGATGGTAGCTAGATAGGTAGTTATGTAGCATACAAAGGGACTTTGAAAGACATCTAGCCCAGTCACTCACAGCATCTTAGATACACTGGATGTTAGAAATTCTTTCATACAACATCTCAAATTTTCCCTATGCAGCCATTTATTCATTTGTTCCAACTCACTGTAGAATCACAAGTTTTCTAAACAACCACTTGAAAACCTTTCATATTTGAATATAGCCAACATGTCATCTTTAAAGTTTGCTCATCCAAAGTAAATACACTCGTTTTTTTCAAGGATTCTTTATATTTCACAGTTTCTGGATCTCTGTAGTCTATCCTGTCAGCCACTAGCCACATGGGTTACTTAAATTTAAATTAATTAAAATTAAATTTATCAATGGCCACATTTGATGTGCTAAATAGCCACATTAGGCTAGTAGCTATTGTACTGGGAAACAATGGTAGCGACTATTTACATCATCATCATTGCAAAATGTACTATTGGCCAACACTGCTGCAGGGTTTTCATTATCTTGGTATCTGTCTCCCCTCTGGCATCTTCATCTGTTTTATATTTCTCCTGTAGATCATTGTATCACTTACAATTCAACCAGAGAAGTAAAAACACTAGGACCCAAGTATTAATATGAAAATGGTGGGTTTTTTCTGTGAAATGCAGTGATTATAAATTTGATACGTCTTTATAACAATGATTATTTGCTTTGCAATGCTGTAGTAGTTTGCAAAGCTAAAGATTCTAAACTTTTTGAAAAACTCTAATAATTCCCCGATATGTACTAGTACAGTGGCTATATATGTATATGCTTTTATTTGGAAGTGATTTACTGAAAAAAGGTTCCTGCTTGAGTACAGGCAACTTCTATCTTGGCACTCAGGACAGAGAGTTACGTGCAGGGACAGGCTCTGAAGGCAGTTGGTAAAGTTGACCACTCTTGCTTTGGTTCCTAGCATATCCACCGTGTGGGACACTAACTCTCTCCCTGATCCACTTACACCATCACTGGCCATGATCTGGGACCAAGTTCCAACCTTGCTACACAACTAGGGACCCATTGTGACCCAGACTGCAGTAGACACGTGTGTGTCCTGAGCAACCATGCCAACTGCTCAGCATGCACATTGCTTTCTGCCCATTGGACTTGTGGCACTGATTCCATGCCTAACGTATGTCCATAGTTCATGTACATGTTTCAATGCCCTATCAGGCTTCACCTATGGGAAACTCAATCAGACATAAAAATAAGAATTTCAAGTCACCAAAAACAAAATATTAAACCAAGCACAGGGTGGTCTAAGAATGGGGCTCTGTACATCTACACAGATGATGTATACATGAATATAGTCCTGTAAATAAAATTTAATTCTCACTTTCTCAGCAAACATGGGGTGGATTGCATTAAAACTACTTTTAGAACACTAAAGGAGGGAACTGTGGTGGGAAGGGGAGGTTGGACAGAGTGTTTCTTTGGGTCTTTACTATAGATAACATGCGCTCAAGTCTACTATAATATAAAAAACTAAAAAACAATTGCCCACATAACCAAATTTAGTGATATGCTTGGCCTCAGAAGAATTACAAACAAGTCCTCAAATGCCACCTGGCTGTCTTCTGTCATGTTCTCATTCTCCTGTTTCTCTCTCTCTCTCTCTCTCTCTCTCTCTCTCTCTCTCTCTCTCTCTCTCTCTCTCTCCTTCTCTCTCTCTTCCTGTCTCTGTTTCTATCTGCCTGTCTTTCTCTCTGTCTCTGTCTCTCTCTGTCCCTCACGCTTTCTCTCTGTCTCTGTCTCTGTCCCTTTCTCATATTCCTACCTCTGTGACCAAGGACACTTTGCTGCTTTACTGGAATAACTTGATTCGATTGAGAAGAAGAAGCAATTTTCTTCCAAGAAGATAGAGATGTTCCCAAGAGGGAATGAGATGGAGAGGCAATAAACCGAGTAATAAAAACTATAGACACAGTTTCTAGACAAATGTCACACTCTTTCTAACATTTTAAAACGATAGGTAGATGCTGCAGAAGGCAGTAACTTACACTTCCTAAATGGAAGAAAGAAAATTTTCACCTTGCTTTTCCAGCCCTCAGGCTATTCTTTTGACAAAAGGAAAGAATGTGTCAAAAATTAATCATAATATCTAGTCATTGCGGTTTTTAATTATCTTCCTCTTTGTGTTTCCCACACCCTTTTTTTGCCTGCATTAAAAGTAATAATAAAGTTAACTACAAATGCCATAAACCTGTCCCAATAAAAATAATAAAACTCCACACTCAGAAAAGCCTCAAATGTTATTCTTTGTCTGTCTGTCTATCTATGTATATATTGCTATATATTTGTACTATATATATTTATACTATGTATAGTACATTTTTATGTAACAGAGATGAATCTCAAAGCAAGAAAATTTGATCTTCCTGAAGCTTTCTGTAAAAGCTGACATCACATTTTTCTTCCTGGATCCAGGTAAGAGAGCATCTGAAGGACATCTTCATTTGAGAGCTTCATCAAATACCAGAGGCTAGATGTAACAGAATTAAGTGCTGCATTATTTGACTCACTGGACAAGTAAGCCAAACGGAGGCACATTGAGGCAGGGAGTGACGGGGCTGGAGTGTTAACAAAAAAGCTTATTTATCCAGTCTTGCCCTTCTCCCAGTGCTCTCCATTTTCAAAGGCAAACTATAATTAAATAGCTCTGACCAGCTCTAAACTTGACTCAAAAATTAAGCTTCTTAGTTTGGTAAGAAAATCAAACCCTTGGCTCATTTTCTGAGGTCATCTCTTCTCCACCTTAGGAAGCCATAATGACAAACAGAATGGGCTTTTTCACCAGACCCTGATGCCGCTGACTCCCTCACCAATCTCTGATCTGCAGTCCCCCATGGCCTGCTGTTACTTTCCCTTCTATTGGCTATCACAGCTTGTGTGGGCTTCGCATGGCTTGTGTCCATGTGAGTCTTCCTGTTTAGACTCTACCTTACAGAGTGGAGAGCACAGCTTGACAAGGTAAGTGTTCCAGGGTAGGAATCAAATGAGATGAGAATGTTAAAGATTGTTTTCAGTGTCAGGATACCACATGTTTCTCCTTTCCACACAAATCATTGTGCTAGAGGATTGCACGACAGTAGCTAACACGGGCTGCCTAGGACAAGCCAACCGAGAACAAGGCAACTGGGACAAGGTTATTATTTAGCTTTCTTCTGGCACTGATGGATATTTTTTCATTTTTTTATTAGTACATGCCTGTAGTACGTGATATTTACATTCTTTGTGGGGAATTGTTACATGTACATAATAAAACTTAAATTTTCTTTTCATCCCCTTACCCTTCCCTCCCCTCCATCCATCTCCTCATCTCAGGTATTTTACCAGGAACAAGTAGATGCTTAAATATCTCACCCTTTGATTGTATAGCTTTGGAACTCTTCATTCCTAATTTTCTATCTATACTAAAATGTGACCTTTTGCATTTCCCTTTGAGCATTTTGTAAAAAATCTACTCTTTTCTCTCCCAAGTTCAGCTTCTGTAGTACACTTACATAATTAGATTCAATATATTTCACTTGTGTACTTCTTTCTCCTCTTATTCATTTCTCGTATTTTATGGAAAATTACTTAAATGACAAAGCACTCTATACTTAAGTATAACTTTAGGCAAAAAAGGAAGAGATAAATTTAAAGACAGTATATAAACCCAACGTTATGAATATCTCTCAAATATTGATATTTATAACAACAAGACAATTTTTGCCGTACTCAAAATGAGACATAAAATTCTCTCAAAGTCACAGCATATCATAGCGACAGCAGAAAGGAACTCCAGGCAGTGACTTCCTCACAACAAAGGGACAAAACAATAAATCAAAAACCTTCTGGGATATCACAGTAGTTACACCAGGCAGGATATTAATTTCAAAGATAGTTTAAATGTTATACCTGTCAAAATAGTAGTCTTGAGAAAAATACTAAAGAACTCCCCAGTTGCCTAAACTGTTTTTATACTTCCATGCTATATCCAATGTTTTTAGGTAACATTTTAAAAGTATAAATGTTTATTACAGAAAATATTAAAAATATGTACAGAAAATAAAAATTCAACTGTATCACTGGTTATAAATATAGGAGAAACCAAAGCCAAAGTACTTTTTTCCCTACTCTCACACACTGTGAACACAACGCTTTACCTCTGGTGACTGAAACGTGCAAGGTTTCCCCACTGCTAGCGACCAGTACTGCAGAGGAACTGGGCTGAGTGTCCTCCAATTCGATTCAATTCGGACACTGTGTAACTAGGGATAACATCAGATCCCACAGGTTAAGGGCTCAGTCCCACAAGACTGACACCCAATTCAGATGTCAATCACAAGCCTTAGGTTATGGTCTATGTTTCTAATCAACCCGCTATGAATTATTGTCCTCACAGCCCTCCCCTTGGATTTTGCTAATATGCTCACAGACCTCAGGGAAAACACTTACCTCTACCTATTTATTATAAAGGATATGGGAAAGGATTCAGATGAAGATATGCAGAGGACAAGGTATATGGGAAGGATTACAAAACTTCTGTGGCCTCTCTGGGTGTGCCTCCTTCTGGGACTCTTCATGTATTCAGCTCTCCAGAAGCTCATCCAAGTCCTGTCCTCTTGGGGTTTAGTGGACGCTTCATAATATAGGAAAGAATGATTACATCATTGGCCATTGGTGGTCAGTTCAATCTTCAGCCTGCTGCCCTACCTCAGAGGCTGGGAGGGTGAGACAGCAAGCCTCAACTTTCTAATAATTCTCTGATCTTTCTTGCAATCATCATGATTCTCAAGCTATCTGGAGACCCCCAGCCACCAACCATCTCAGGAGCATATGAAGACCCTCTTAAAACTACAGAGATTACAAAGGGTTTAGGAACTTTTAGCCAGAAAATGGGATGAAAATCAAATAGTATTTCACAATATTATAATAATCCCAGGATAAGATTTTTTTAAATATCAATATATTTCTGGCTAACACTTTTTTCTAGGCAAACATAGAATAAGACTTCTTTTTTAACATTGTCAGTTAAAAGAGAAATAAAAATTATGCTAAATAGTTTAGTACATTATTTTTAGAGCAGTTTTAAGGTTAGTAGCAAAATTGACTGAAAGGTACAGAGATTTCCCACATGCCCTCTTCCCTTCCGCATGTATAGCCTCCACTATTAACAGCATCCCACACCAAAATGTTATATTTGCTACAATTGACAAGTCTATACTAATGCATCATTATCACTCAAATCAATAGTTTACATAGGGTTAACTCTTGTGCATTCTATTGGTTTGAACAAATATATAAAGTCATGTATTCACCATCAGAGCATCATGCAGAGTAGGTTCCATTGCTCTAAAATCCTCTGCCTTCTACCAAGTCATCTTTCCCTCCCGCTTAGGCCCTGACAATCATCTGTCTTTTTACTGCTTCCATAGTTTTGTCCTTTCAGATGTCATTAGTTTGAATCATAAAATGTGTACTCTTTTCAGATTGGCTTCCTTTACTTAGTACATGACCTCCACACATTTACATGGCTTAAAAGCTCATTTCTTTTTAGCTCTAAATAATACTACCTTGACAGGGTGTACCACAGTTTGTTTACCCATTAACCTACTGAAGGGCATCTTCTAAGTTTAGTAATTATGAATGAAACAGCTATAAACATCTATGTGCATATTTATGTGTAATAAACCAAAATAAATCTCTTTATTTATAATTTTACCCAGTCTGTAGAATTCAGTTATTAGCAATAGAAAATGGTCCACTTTGCAGTCTAACCTGCAGTGAACACACAGATTTGTTGTTTTTAGCCCTCCTGATTTTGACCATTCTAACAGGTGTGTAATGGTGACTTATTGTCCTTTAATTTCCATCTCCCTGATGGCACCGGATGTGGAGTATTTTTCATGTGCTTATTTCTCATCTATATGTCTTCTATGGTGAGGTATCTGTTAAGGTTTTGGCCCATTTTTAAATCAAGTATCTTGTTTTCTTATTTTACTGTTTAAGACTCTTGTGTCTATTTTGGAAAAAATATTCTATCAGATATTTGTTTGGAAAATCATTCCTTTCAATGTACAGCTTGTCATTTTATTCTCTTGAGGGCTCGTCTTGCAAAGCAAATAGTTTGAAGTTATAAGAAATTTTGTCTTATCATTCTTTCTTTCATGGATCATGCCATTGCTGTCATATCTAAAAAAGTAATCATCAAATCCAAGGTAGCTGTCTTTTAAGAAAGAAGTGTTATGTTTCCTGTTTTAAATTCAGGTCTGTGGTCCATTTCATATTAAGTTTTATGAAGGGCTTAAGGTCTGTATCAAAATTCCCATTTTTGTAGGTGGGTATCCCCTCGTTCCAGCACCATTTATTGGAAAGCCCATCTTTTCTCCATTGTATTGCATGTATTTCTGAGATAAATTGAGTGTGTTTATGTGGGTCTATTTCTGGGCTTTCTGTTCTGCTGCACTGAACAATTTTCTACTATTTCACCAATAACACATTTTCTTAATTATGTGGTTTTAGAGTGAGTCATAACCTTCTGACTTTATTCTCTATCTGTATTGTGTTGTTTTTTCTGGATCTTCTGTCTTTCCGTATAAACCTAGAATAGGTTTTTCAAAATTCAGAATGTTATTTTCTAGGTTTTTATTTACCCTGGCATTAAACTACAGATCAAGTTAGGAAGAACTAACATTTAGACAATATTGCATCTTCCTATCCATGCACATGGATATCTAATCATGTATGTTTTATTTGATTTCTTTCACCAGAGTTCTGCAGTTTCCTTTATTTTTAATGTAAAACATCAAATTATACATTCCTTTGACACAAATTTGATATGAATACAAGGTCTTTTCTTCAAGATGTGTCCAGTAATTGGTTCTGTCTATATTTCTTATGAAATGCATACTCACGGAAAATACAATATTTTTTTCAGTTTATATTTTATCTGAATTGTGAAGCTTAAGAGTCAATCTGAGTCAAGCCTTTTAATTTTTATAATGGAGCTTTCCAACTCTTTATTTTCTTCTTCACACATGATTAATACAGATTTTATAGAGATTTATCTTTATTATGTCTTTTCAAAGCTTGTAACAGAGCTTTCCAACAAAAGAAAAATCTTTCTTTTCACAACTGTATCACAGGGGCTAGGGATTTACCTCAGCGGCAAAGCGCTTGCCTGGCAAGCACAAGGTCATGAGTTCGATTCCTGGTACCAGAAGAAAAACAAAACAAAACACAATTGTATCACATTGGCTCCATGATATTTAATTAGACATATAATTTTGATATCAAAGTTCACTAGCATTTTAAAAGGCTTGTGTGCAGATACAAATGATTCATAGTAAGCTTGTTATTCAACTGGTGGGATAAGACTTACATAGGCACACAGAGAGATACCTAACTGCTATGCTTTGAATATGGGGAGTGTCCCCCAAGAATCTATGTGACAAGAGCATGGTCCTCGGGGTGGTGCTACTGGGAGGTGATGATGACATTTAGAAGATAGGGGCTTTCCTTTTTAAAAAAGATAAACATAACAATGCAACTGAGTTTCATAACAGGTTATTAGGACAGTTACAATAGTCGACGCATTGTGTATTGTCATCTTCCTAGTAGTTACTCAGAGTAGAAGATAAATGCATGCTATCTTATCTATGCCATATTAGCACAAGACTTTCTTTTTAATGAACCATGCATCTTGTTTTTGTCTTTTTTTCTCTTTAAAATAAAATTTTTAAAAAAGATAGGACTTTGTGATAGGTCTTTAGATCTTTAGAAAATTACTCTTGAAGGGTATAGTGAAACCTTAATCTGCTTCTTTGCCTCCCGGTTCATGATGTAAGAGGTTTTGCTCTGCCATGAGCTCTCGCTATGATGTGCTGCCCTAACCAGGTGCCACTAGAACTTAGCCAGGAACTTCCAATACTATAAGCCAAAATTATAAGCTAATTGCCTCAGGTATTTAGGTAAAAGTAGTGAAAGCTGACTGATACATTGCAAGCCCTAAGCTTTATGTATTCTACAACTATCATATATTTCATAGTTGAACCAAAAACCACTCAGGGGTCATCTAACAGAATTTTGATTGCACATTTTAATTATGGAACTATGATCATATTATATATCCATTTTTAACAGAATTCAAAGTTTCTTTAGTTACTACTGCCATAAAATACAACATTTTAAATGTAAAAATAATAGTTTTAGTGTTAAAAACTTGTAAATCCCGAAAAATTTCAAAGGTAAAAGGAGCAAAAGCCAATTTTAACCACCGTGCAATTGTCAGTAAAATCAATTATTAAAAAGATAATTTAGTTTTTAGGGAGGACGAACTGTGATTGTTACAGTGTGTTTTGATTTTTTTGTAGTTTATTTTTTATGAGATTTTACATACAAAGAACATAAATTGTTATGCTGCCTTACCAAAGTGTCCCAAAGCTCCATGGCTTACTGTCATGATATATTCGGGACAAATAATCTTGAAGCCTGTGTTCGAGGGTTTTTCAGAGGCCCAAATTGACACAGGCCCCACCTTATCTCATGTCTCACTGATCACTGTACCAATGAGAAGCGAGTAAAATAACTTCTATGTTAGCTTTCAGAGCTTCTGCACAGAAATGGCACATTTCATTTTCACTCAGATTTCATCGTTCAAAACAAGTCATAAATATTTTTAAAAAGTCATATAGTCTGTGCTCACAATCCAGCATATGAACTAGTACATTAAAGATAGAAGTGAAATCCATAGTTCCCAACAAGAAACATCAGGACACATTCAGTGTAGGATCATTCCAGAAGAGTATCTTTCAAGGGATTATTTAAAAAGGTATGTGTGTAAGAGAACTACAGTGGATTGAGCAGAAATCTGGGGCTGGTAAGCAACTAAATTGCTAGAATAGGGTCAAACTGATAGAAAGGCTGAAATCTTGCAGAATTAGTCACCTTGAGAGCAGCAGAGACTTTTGGTTAAGGGATATACTCATTTTGAGTGAGCTCTTAAACAAGAAGGCAGAAGAATACTCTTCCTCGCTTTTATCTCATTCTCATTTCCCTGTTGTCTGAACCTAACTTGAAATTAGAGAACATAGTTTATGTGTTCAGAGTCCGTACAGCTTAACCTCCCCAAGCAGAGAGCCGAGCAGAACAACTAAAGAGTTAACTGAAGTGACAGGCAGTATGTGTCCAGCCTCCTCATCCCTTTCCACTCCTCTCCCTCCTTCCTCCAACAAAGTTATCACTCATTTAAATGTTGTATTCAACATTTCCATTCATATCCATATACTTTTACTTGATATATATGTCGTATCAGAGAGACAGAAGGTGATAGATTAGACAGAGAGGCAGATGGTAGATATGCATTGTACAGTAGTAGTAGAGTATTATTTAGTCTGGTAGTTAAAAGGAGTTCACCAAATATTTGAGGTGATTTTTCCCTTCAAAACACATAGTAAATTTAAACATCCCAATCCCCTTAAAAGGTCAGTGTGACTATATGATTTACTTTGAACAATGAAATCTGAGTGAAAATGAAATGTGCCATTTCTGTGCAGAAGCTCTGAAAGCTAACATAGAAGTTATTTTACCTGCTTCTCATTGGTGCAGTGATTAGTGAGACATGAGATAAGGTGAGGCCTGTGTCAACTTGGACCTCTGAATGACCCTCAAACACAGGCTTCCAGATAATCTGTCCCGGACATATAGTGACACTAAGCCATGGAGATTTGCGACACTTTGTCAAGGCAGCATAATATAGCTTATCTGAACAGATACATCTTGCATGGTGTGAAACTTCATGTAAAAGTTATCCTACGATATGTATCATTCAGCACTTTTTAAACACAAATAATCTATGTTGTTAAAATCATTTATAGTTTTCCAAATAAAACAGTGACTGAAAACAACAGCATTGTTTCACAGTTTTATTAATATTTCTTTTTATTAGTACATTTTTGCAGTACAGATGATTAGATTCTTGTGGGGAGTTGTTATATGTACATAATGTGTTTTCTTTTTTTAGTCCCTACCGCTCAACTCTTTCCAATTCTTTGTCCCCTTCCCATTAAAAGCTTTATTTTCATCATTTTCCCTTCAATGTTTTTTTAATCCCCTATTTATCTATTTCCTACTCTGTTCTCTGTGTTTGTATGTCTCGCTGTGTCTCTTTCTCTGTCTATCTGTCTCTCTCTGTCTCCGTGTCTCGAGTTTCTCATATATAAGAAGCCATGTAATATTTAAGCTTGTGTGTCTGACTTATTTCTGTTACCATTATGCTCTCAAATTGCACCCATCTACCTACGAATGCCTCAAGTTTATCTTTGATTATTGGAGAGTAGTACTCCACTGTGTATAACTACCACACTTTCCTTATCCATTGATCTGTTGATGTGCATGTTCGCTGTTCCCAAGATTTAGCAATTATAAATTCTGTTGCTATAAGAAGGGGTATGCATGTATCCCTGTAGTATGATAACTTTAACTCTTTGGGAAAGACATCTAGAAGAGGAATAGCCGGGTCAAATGGAATTTTTATGTTTGAGTTTTGAGGCATCTCCACACTAATTTCCATAGCAGTTGTACTAGTTTACATCCCTGCCAACAATGTGGAAGAATTTCTTTTCTCCATATCCTCACCAGCATTTGTAATTATTTGATTTCTTAATGATAGCTGTTCTTTCTGGAGTAATGTTGTTTTAATTGCCATTTCTCTAGTGGCTAACAACGATGAAGAATTTTTCATGTAGTTTTTGGTCATTTGTACTTCTTCTGAGAAGTTTCTATTCATTTCAGTTGCCCATTTTTGACCGGGTCTTTTGCTCTGGGGGAGGATTCTAATTAGTTTCAGTGTTGTATATACTCTAGATATTCGTCCTCTGACTGAGGATTAGCTGGCAGAATTGTTTTCCTCATTCTTCAAGTTGTCTCTTCACTCTCCTCTTTGTTTCCTTTGGTAGGCAGAAGCACTATTTTTTGAGACAAGGTCTCACTATGAAGTTCAGACTGACCTTGAACTCACTTTGAAACCCAGGCTGGCCTCGAACTCAATGATCCTCCTGCCTCAGCCTCCCAAGTGCTGGGGTTACAGGCAAGCACCACCATGTTCTGCTGCCAGAAGCATTTTAATTTGATATGATGTCATTTGTTGATTATTGGTATTATTTCTTGTACCGCTGTGGTTATGTTCAGAAAGTCCTTGCCTACGCCTGTTATGGTTTGTGTCTAGATGTCCCCGCAAAGCCTCATGCAGTCATGAGAAGTCTTCTAGAGCTTTTATTGACTCATGATCCAATGGGATTATGGGTGTGAGTGGTATACTCATGGTCTGATGGGATTATGGGCGTGAGTGCTGGGATTAAGGGTGTGAGTGCTACACCCACTCTGTACTGAGTGTAGCAGGGTGAGTATCCTGCATACAATATAAAGGAGGGAAAGAGCCATGCTGCTACTGCTCCTCCCTTTTTGCTCTTGCTGCTTTTGCTGTGTTTTCTGCCATGAACTGCTGCCCTCTGCCATGTGCCACCCTGCCTTGGAGCCAGCTGAGTATGGACTGAAACCTCCACAAACTGTGAGCTAAATAAACCTTTCCTTCCTTAATTCTGAGTGTCAGGTATTTTGTCTCAGCAATGAAGGAAAAGTAACCAAAACAATGCCTATGTCCTCAAGAGTTTTATGTATTTTATGTTCCAGCAGATTGTTTCTGTTTTAACATTTAGATCTTTGATCCATTTATATTTGAGTTATGAACATAATAAGATATGTGGTTCTAGACCCAGTCTTCTGCGTGTGTATATCCAGTTTCCTAGCACGATTTATTAAAGAAGCTATCTTACTTCCAGTGTTTTTTTTCCCTTTGTGAAATATTAAAGAGTTGAATGCACCTAGATTTATTTTGGCTTCCTCTGTTCTGCTCCATTGATCCACGTGCACGTTTGTGTGCCAGTACCATCCTGTTTTAATCACAGTAGATTTGTAGTATAATGTCAAATTGAGGATTATGATGTGTCCTGTTTTGCTTTAGTTATCCAGCATTGTTTTTGCTATTCTGGGTCTCTGCTGATTCCATATGAATTTTAGGATAGTTTTCTCCAGATCTGTCAGAAATGCTGTTGGTATTGCACTAAAATTATACATCAGTTTGGAGAGTATAGCCATTTTAGTTATCTTGGTTCTGCTTATCTAGGAACAGGGCATGGTGATAGTGGACATCCTTGTGTTGTTCCTGGTTTTAGAGGGGAAACTTTCAGGGTTTTTTTTCCTGTTTAATATGGTGTTGTCAGTAGGGTGCTCATGCATGGCTTTTATTAGATTCCGATAAGGTTCTTTGTACCTATTTTCTTCAGCTTTTTAATATGAATGGATGTTAGATTTTGTCAAAGGCATTTACTGCATTTATTGACATGATCGTGTCATTTTTGCTGTTTATGTAATGAATTCTTCTGTTTATGTGATGAATTACATTTATTGATGTGAGTATGTTGAACCATACAAGCATCCCTATGATAAAGCCTACTTGGTCATGGTATGATGATATGATCATGATGGCATGATATGATCTGTTTGATGATTTTTTTGCATTCTGTTTGCCAGTAACTTGTTCAGGAATTTTGCATTTATGTTCTTTACAGAGAATGGCCTGCAATTCTCTTTTTTATTAGATCTTTGTCTGGTTTTAGTGTAGGAGCACTGCCAGCTTCCAAGAATGATTCTGGGAGTACTCCTTACCTCTCAGTTTCATTAAAGATTTTGAGGAATATTAAATTGGGAAATGTGGACATGGCCTGGAAGAGGATATAAATATAGCCCTTTTCCTCCCTTGATGGCACGACTTGCCACACCATGGATTGTTTCTCCTCTGCATGCCCCTCTGCCGGGCTGGCTGCCTTAGGATCAGCTGAGTTTGGACTGAAACTTCTTCAAACTGAGATAAAATAAACCTTTCCTCCTTTTACTTCTGGGTGCTGGGTATTTTGTGGCAGCAACAAGGAAGTCACTAAGACAGATTTTCTTACCAGAGAAATGGGAGTGATACTACCTGACCATGTGGTTCAGAAGCCTTTGCAATGGGCTTATGGGGACACTTTTAGAAGAGTTTGGAGATTCTGGTTGAAGAAGCAGCCTTAGAATGCTGAGAGCTCAGCTTGATGGGAGATTCTATATGGAACTCAGAAGACTAGAATACTCACAGAAATCAGCTGGTAAAGATGAGGTTCAGAAGATTTCAGTTGGGAGCAAGGACAACATTGGCAGTTGAACTCCAGGCCATGAGTGCTATGCTTTGGCATAAAATTTCTATTTTGTTCATGTCCAGAGACATTGTGGGAGACTGAGATTTGTAGTAGTAGACCAATTAATCTCGTAAAAGAAATTTCAAGGCAGTCTAATGTTGAGGCAGAGGTATGGCTATTGTTTGGGGATTTTATATCAGTCTGCTCTGGAAATTGTTTTCTTTTAGGATTTCAAGCACTTCTTTCCAATTTCTCCTTGCTTTAAGTTTTTATTGAGAAATTTGTTGTAGTTCTGATAGTTTTTCCTCTATAAATGATTCATTCTTTTCACTAACAGCTTTTAAGATTCTGTTTTATGTTGGATATCTGGTATTTTAATTATGATGTGAAGTAGAGTGTTATTGTTCTGATCATGGCTACTTGAGTTTATAGATCCCTCACTTTTCTGCATGTTAAATTGTTTCTCCATGTCTGTAAGGTTTTCTGCTACTGCTTCTGCAAACCGGTTTTTATGGCCTTTGTGCTGTCTTCTGATTTTTCACTAATACTGGTCACACTTACATTAGTCTTCTTTCCATCATTTAGCAACTGTTGGATCTTTTTCTCATATACTTTGATTGTTTTTAAGGTTCTTTCATTATATTTGACACTCTGCCCTCATATTGTTTGCTCCCTCTACTCAGACTTTCAACCATATTTTTTAGACATTTTGGTTTTTGGTGCCAGGAAGTGAACTCAGGACCTTGTGATTGCCAGGCAGGTGTTGTGCCACTGAGCTATCTCCCCAGCCCTTCAGTTATGTTTTCAATCTCCTGGATTTTTGTTTGGAACTTTTATATGGATTCTAATTGTTTCTTATGCTGGGCATCCATGTTTTGCATCTCTTTCTTTAACTCCAGTAGAATTTTATTGTTGTCTTCTCTCGAATCACTTATTATTTATTTTATTGTGATCATTGTTTAGTTATACCTTATTTGAATTTGAATTTGCTAAGCACCTCAGTTATCTATCTTGTTTGCTCCACTGATATCCTTTCAGATATTTCTGCTGTGTGGGTTTAGATTTCTTTCTGCTCAATGCTCCCTGGATTGGTTTTTGGAGGAATTTTATTGCTTTGTCTAATGTTTCTCTTTGTTTGTTTGTTTTCTGTGCTTGGGATTACTTGTTGAATATAGTGGGGAGCTTTGCTGCAGAGATATCCTCTGAGTATGGCTAAATATCAGCCTCTGCTTCTGCCCCAGGATCTAGCTACCTCTGTTTATTTGGGAGAAGTTTACAGCTTATTTGGCCCAGTACCCAGTTTTTCAAGAATGGGTCACAGTATTGCTCATAACCCTCAGCCATTTCAGATTTTGGTACACAACAAATCAATTGACAGCAACAACTATGTCACCTTGACTAGTGTAGTATAATCAGCAGCAACAATAGCATCAAATGTAAACCGTATACTGCAAACACTGAAAGCCACTTAAGAACCTCCCTTAACAAAAGCAAAGAGATCTATGATTTTAGTACAGACACTTAGGAAACCTAAATATTGATCTACAGTAAATCAGACCACTGGACTCAACTAGATGTAGGCAGTATTGCAGAAGCATAAGCAGACTGCTAAACTCATTGCCATCACCTTCAGATCCAGCCCCCTCTGAAGGTTACACCCACCAAACCTGGCCTCCCACCACAGAATGCATGCCCTGTGACCTTCCTGACCTGAGCCTCAGCTTCTCGTGGACTCTCAGGGGATCTATGTGTAACCTCCACCCTTTCTGAGACTGTGGCTCACGTCTGTCTCTCACCTGGTCTCTGTTGTACAGCAACACTTCAGTCCCAGAGTCAAGCTGTCCTCCAGGGAGTTGGTCTCATCCTCAGTTAGACTGGTCTTTCGGCTGTCACCTCTTCCATCCTGTGCTGAGGAAAACCAACATGCATTCCCCACTAGAAGTTGGTATTTCGACCCCAGTGGCAGTGCAGTGTGCAGATAGGTTGCTCTTCCTTCCCGCACAGTGCAACACCATTCAGCCATTTTTTGCTAGAAAGTTTGAAGGCTCATCCATGCTGATAGACATACTGATAATTCTTTTCTTATATGAATATATCTAATTTATATATCTGTCTCCCATTGAGGTAGTGCTTAGGTTACTTACAACTTTTTGCTATCACTTGTACTAATAAAATGAACATTCTAGTCCATATCTCCCATGAGGATGTGCAAGAATTTTTCTAGGGAATATACTCAGGGGAGGAACAATGTGCTTTTAAGCTTTTCAAAGAAAGTAACAGATCGGGAAGAGACTTTGATCATTGTGAACTGTAGTTTCCATCAGAAAGATTTTCAGAAATCTTTGCCCCTTAAGCGTGTTAATCCTGCCTTTCTCAGAACAGTAAAATATGATATTCAGAAAAACTGGATTTTAAAATTGGTCTGACCTTGAGAAGACCAAAGACATCCTTAAAATTAAAGAAATTCACCTTAGAAATGGCTACAGAAAATAACACCAATTACTTTTTAAAAAATCTCTCAGAAGGTAAAGTGAAATACATTTTAAAAATGTCATTCTGAGTGCTTTCTGGAAGAATTACTTTTTCATAGATGTAATGAAAATATACCTACATAAATCAGTCACTAACTGATTTAATGTATACTCAATAAGGTATAATCAATAAAGATCATTGGTGAGTACATATTCAGCTGCCAGTCATAGGTCAAGAGACATGTGCAATGAAAAGGGTTATTTTGCATGTTCAGTTTAGATTACTAATTTCAAGCAATCACCAGATAAATGAACAATCTGAGAAAGCAAGATTGATTTCCCGCTCTCAAAGATGCTGAGAAACAAAAAGTCATTGTGAAAATATTTGTTTTGTTTTTTTTTTTTTTTTTTGGTTTTTCTCCGGTACCGAGAACGGAACTCACGACCTTGCGCTTGCCAGGCAGGCGCTTTGCCGCTGAGCTAAATCCCCAGCCCTGTGAAAATATTTGAATGAGAAAGCAAAATTCTTCTAGAACATGTCATATACATTTTTGGTAACCCACTAATAGGAACACCCTGTGGCAGAATCTATTATTTGTACAGGTAGTAAGTATTCCAGATTAAAATATTAAGGACATACTTAAAGATGAAATATGAACTCCTTTGGCACTTAGAACCCTTCAATATTGTCATATGAATGATTGGAAGGTATTTCTCAAATGAGAAGGCAAGATTACAAAAAACTATGATAACAGCCTGGCAATATTTTTTTCTGGACATTGAAAGATTCTGAAAGGTATATGCTAAAATAATGGGCTGCTCTCTAAGCCGTGAGATTGTGAGTGTTTTAATTTTTGATTTTTTACATATATAATCTAATTTTTCTACAAAGTTAAATATTAAATAAAAAATAAAAAATTAAATACTAAGTTACATAACACATTGAAATTTTGTGCATAGTGGGAGAATAAAAAGAATCTTGGCCTCCTAAGTCAGCATTTCTCAAGTGCAGTCTCTTGATTCTCAGTATTGTTCTTCCTGCTTATCTTCACTGCGTCAGATCCAGCCCTCTGGCTGTGCGTCCTTTCAGAAGCCAGTGTGATAAAGGGTAAGAAATGGTGAAGGACAGCCTTCTCTGCTCTGAATAACAAAGAGGGCTTATGAGAAAGATGGAAGAAGCAGGTCAGCAGTAAGGAGGGGGTTCACATCGCAAACTAAGAATGCTCCTGAAGTACTAAGTGCCAGTCCAGCTACCACATTATTTCCACACCAGCAGATGCTTCTCTATAGCAATTTACCTCATCCAAAGAGTCTGTATTCCTATTCTTTCTTACAAGAATTTACAGCTGGCAAGTCAAGTCCCCTCATATTACAAATGAATAAATGTCCGTAGTGCAACACCAAGAAATTGTCTGTCACGAAATGGGTGAAAAGATAAAGCATTTGGCTACAAAATGTGATAGTTAAGGTTCAAATCCAAGTGTGTCACTTTCCAAGCCTTTGTTTACACAGCAGTAAATGGAACAATCTTATTTGATTGGACTGAGGGTGAATGAGATAATATAAGTAAAAGCTTCAATGTACATTGTTGGACACATAGTATATACTCAATGGATAGAAATATTATTATTATTATTAATATGTTTGTGATATATTTTCACTACTTTAACTACATCAACTTCTCTAGACTCTTGTTTTAAGAACCTCATTTCTGAGATCACTTCACGTTTTCTAAATTTTCTGGTCACGACGGACAATCAAATATTACTCATTAACCTTCAGCACCCTTTGTAAGACCTGTCACTTTCCAGCTGACATACTGATACTTGCTCTAATTTTAACTGTGATACAACCATTGCAGTTCTTCTCTTTCAAAACGTGTCATTTGTAGCCACTTGAGTACATCCTGACACCCTGTGATTTTTGAAGTCAAATAAATAATTGTTCAATTTCCCCCTGAGCTTTGATGAAATGTGAAAATCATTATAGAAATTTATGAGAACTATGCTAGGTTCTTGTCTGTAGCTCACTACATCACCCTTACCCTTATTCCTAGTCAAACCCTGGGGGATTTAAGTAGCATGTTTTGACCTAAATTCAGATTTTAATTATAATAGTTAGGATACAATGTCGTTCACTGACTGTTTACTCTAGCTTGGAATTAATTTGGGTGACCTAGTCAGTACCAATTAAGGTCAGGGGAGTGTGGATAGGAAAAATACTGTGATAATTTAAAAATATATTATTGTCCAATACCTTCAATCATTTCCCTAAAACAGTTCTTCAGATGATTTTAAAATATCACATTTTATGATTAAAATCAGTCTTCTGCTCTCATCCTTGCTTAGCTGCACTCTAATCCGAATTCCAGCTCATGGGCTGGAAATGCAGTTCAGTAGTAGAGCAGGTGTGTAGCATGGGCAAGGGGCTGGATTCAATCTCCAGCAGGGAAAAAACGATTCTAGCTCACAGTCACATGTACAAAATGTGTATGGCGGCCAAAAAGAAAGGAGCAATCCAAAAGAGGCATTGGACAATCCATCCACAGTCACAAAAAATAAACATTGACTGCGTTGCAATGGAGAAGGCCAGACCAAGCATCCCTCTAGGCATGTGCCACAAACTAACTACCCTTATGTCCTAATGAAAGAAAAATAAAACTGTCCAAGAAACAGGTGCAGCCTCCTATAGAGAAAGCATAGCATCACTTCCAGAGGACTTACATGATTCACAAAGTCAAATTCCTTCTATAACTGGAACTGCATGAATGGCCTAAAATAAAGTACCTCTTTGGTAGTGCCTAGATTACAAAAAAGAAGAAAAAAAGTGCAACCACAGTGAAAAGAACTTTACAGTACATCTGCAGACCTGTGTGATGATTCCAACAGTTCCACTGACCACGTAGTTTTAGGAAAGTCACTGTGCCTTTCAAAAATCTCAGACTTCCGGCATGTAAAAATGGAGACACACCATGGAAATAAGGAAGGTGAAAGTGCTTTGACAATTATTAAGTGCTATGTAAATGATAATGTAAAACTAAAATGCTCTAAACATTTATTTTATAATCATCACTGGTGAGAGATAAAGAAGAAGCTCTAAAGTTGATCTCTGTCCCTAAGGTGGAGAAAGAAGATGGCTAATGTCAGTAGTATAGCTACCCCTCAACACTAGACAGCATGTAAGTGGCCAGTACTGTGAGTGAGCAAAATATATTTATCAACATCATCATCTTGACCCCTGTGGTAGCACTGGGAGGAAAATGGAATAGAATTCTTACTACTCGGCTCATTTGACAGTTCAATCAGAAGAACAAATTGCTTGCCCTCCCTTGTTTCATAGCAGTTCTGGGGACTGAATTTAGGGCCTTCACACTGAGCTATAATCCAAGCCTTTTTCAAAATATTATTTTATTTTGTGCCATGGTTTTGCTAAGTCACTAAGTTATCCAGGCTGGGCTCAAACTTGTGATCCTTCTCCCTCTGCCACTAAGAGTGCTGAGATTATAGGCATATGCCACCATTCCTGGCTTCTTCTACCTCACGATGAAGTACTCTTTCTCTCTCCTCATATAGCCAGGTTAAGAAGAACAGGCTCTATAACTTCTGCCGAAGTTCAGAGAAGAGATTAATAATTTATAAATAAAAATATAACAGTTTCTATGAAGGAGACACTCCGGAAATCTTGATAGGATTTCAGTGGGCTGAGAAGCTATGAGAGAGTATTACCATTATAATTGTCTGGGGCCAAGGAATCTTTAAGCCTAGTCAGTACCAAAGGAGATCCAACAGAATTTTATATTGTTCCATTCACATTCTGATTTCTACTCTGAGAATCACTGCACTGTGGAGTCCAGTTATTAAAGGGGATGCTCTACCTTTAGGTCTATTAAGACAGAAAAAAATGGAACTTCCTAATTACAGTCCAACTCCGTTTTTTTGTCTCTTTCGCCTGTATACCCTTTGTCATTAAATGTTTGGCTCCCTTAGCTCGTAAACTTGGACATTTCACAATAGTAAAAGCAACTTTATTCCATTGACAAAAATATTAGTGAAGATCCATATGAAAATTATTAGCAGAACTTTCTGAGATTATTGATACAGTATTAAGTTAATGAAGCCAAATGATCTAATGTTTTCAAATGGCTTAGGACTCTAAAAATTCTAGAACCTCTCTTTAGAGATTAATGATAAATTAAATGGAAGTGGAAAAAATATGAGCAATACTGTAAGGATTCATGATCCTTCAGTTCCGCAACTAAATTTTTATGCAGAGACATAATTACATCTCTAAGAGAAAGCAAAAGTCTACCGCATTTATTTGTTTCTAGGGGCTGTGATGGAGATATTTAGCAAAACGCACATGTACATCTGAAAATTCCCATAATGCATCATTGCTAGACTCAACAAACCAAGCCCAATTCACTGCACCACAGAACCACCTACCTAAGTTTGTTGTAGCTTAAGATGAAGATAGTGCTATAGAGCCTTGATTTCAAGCAGACTTCTGCAGAATTCTAGGGCTGCCTCAAGGGTGCAAATACTTTGAGTTGAATCTAATTTTAGAAAATCATTCTAAACTGTATATTTAACTACAGTAAACAAGATAGTCACTCACGTGTGCCATGTTTGGACACCCTAGAAGCCAGAGAGATATTTCCTTATGGAGTACAAGATGATAGTTTTGGAGTAAGACCTCAGAATAAAGCTCCTGGCATTGATTTGAGCTTCTTGGACATGTGTCATTGACTAGGAAAATTATAGGTTTTGAGTCACCTTTTCATTCCAGATCTGTATAGGCCCACTCATACAAAACTGTGCAAGTCAGAAGGGGATTGTAGTACACATGTATTAGGTCCAACAAAATGTAAGGCAAAATTATATTACCATGCTTGCCTTTACTTCTACATGATAGTTGTGTTGCTCGTAGTTATGAGAGAATTATCATGCTATATTGTAGCAGGTGTGTGAATTAACAGATATGATTCAAGCTTAAACTAATATGTCCTCAGGGCTGGGAACATAGCTCAGTGGCACAGTACTTGCCTAGCATGTGCAAAGCTCTGGGTTCGATCCCCAGTACTGAAAGAAAGAAGTAAATAAAATAATATGTCCTCTCTTAATCCTCTTTTATTCTTCAGGATCAGTGTAATTTACATGTCCTGAGCCTGCTGGAAATCTATTTAAAACATGTTGCCATATACAACTACTAGATTTTTTTAATTTATGTGAGAATTCAAAAGAAAATTATTAAATCAGATGAGGAGGCTGTCAGACAACTGCCACTTTCATCCAGATACCTGATGTCTAATTTTTATGTTCATTAAACTACTTCTATCATTCTAATTGCCTAAAAATATAATAAATTATTTGATAGTAAAATTATAAAATATTTATAATTCATTTATAATAAATTCTTATTTTCCATATCCAGGTGAATGAAATTTTATTTGAAGACAAAAGGCTGCCCTGGTCAAAGGATGGAAATAAGGATGATAAGAAGCTGGGGGAGGGGAGGAAAAGAAGGAGGGAGAAGAAGTAAGAGGAACAGACATTGAAAGTCACTGGCTAAATTGTAATACTGGTCTGGGAGACTAAAGCCATAAATTCTGCTGGATTCTGTCATAGACATTCTGTGTTCTCTTGAGCATTTGAGTCTCTTGCCCTCAAAGACTTGAATTTCCAACCTATAAAATCCATGCATTTAATGAAGATTTATTACACACTATTCTGAACTAAAACCTTTGCCCAGAGATGAAGGCACAGCAGTGGGAGAAACAGGTATAACCCATGCCCTGCTAGGGAATATGACAGAGACAGGGAGGGAAGGAGAAAGGGAGGGAGAGAGAGAGCAAATAAAATGATGCTCGTAAATGTGTTTTGAACTGTCAAAGCCCTGGTCAACAACATGCTGGCCAATGCTGAAGCTTAGTTGTTCTCTTGACGTTATCCATCTTGACTCCTCAATATGAATATAAGTACCTTGAGGAGAGAGTTCAACTTGAGTGCTTTTTATTTATCTTCCTACAAGAGTGAGCATGAAATATTTAGAGCATTTATTGTTATCCAATAAACTGACCCATTCCCTCATTCACATATTCCACATTTGGCCTCTTTTCATTTCCTGGAACATACCAAGCTCTTTCCTGCATTTGAATCTTTGGCCATGGTGCCCTGGAGCCTGGGATCCTGTGCTTTCCTCCCTCTTCCCATCCAGTGTTCATGCAGCTGGCCTTCTCAGCCTTAATAGTGCAGCACAAATGTTACCTCCTCAGTAAGGCCTTCACTCTTCTCCATGATAGGGATCTCCCTTAAGTCCCTAAATCTCTCTCTTAGGCAACATTTCAAGTCTCATTTAATTTCTTTTAAAAAGGTTTAGTTGGGCTGCTTTGGGGCTACCTTGTACATATGTGATTCAGTGATCAGCAAGGGCTGCAGTGACTATGATCGCTCCAGATTGTACTCTAATTTTTTAGTCTTACAAGAAGATAGGCTTTCAGCCAGAGTTTTGGTCATTTTGTGGTACTGCATTCAGCCTACTGCAAGGCTAAACCCTGTAAACAGGAATCTCACTCCATGCCATCACTTTGCCCAAGTGTCAATCTTCTAACTTCCCCACACTCTAGATGTTGTTGATGTTTTCTTTTACAGAGTTAGTTGTTACCTGGTTCGGTAAGAACTTCTCAGCCATATGAGAAGTGCAGCTCCCAAAACCATCCATCAAAATACAAATCGGCTCATGTAGCACCTAACACTGCTACTGAGTAAAGCCAAATTACCTCCATGATTCTATTTACCTGGATCTCCCTGTTACTACTCTATCTTCATCTTGTTTCATTCCTCTACTTTTCTGATCCATTTCATCTTCATTGGTTGTGTTGTTCCTTCATGATATCAGGCATGTTCTTTGGGTTTTCCTTCTGCAGATAGCACTTACTCCAGATACTCACAGAGCATGTGCTGTGGCTACTTGAAATCTTAGCTCAAATGTCACATTTTTATCAGTACAATTTCCCATCTCAGCCTCAGTAATTTTCAGTCTCCTTCTTCTTATTTATCTTTTGTTTTACTTGTAGCAATCATCACCTTTTGAAATACTATCTACACTAGTTATGTTTATAACCCATTGTTTGTCTTCCTTCACTTGGCTATAAGCTACATGAAGCCAGGGCATTTCATCATTTTTCGGTTTACTTCTGCATCCATAGTATCTAATACCTAGATACTCAGTATATCTTTCCCAAATGAACAAGTGATATGAGTAAATGAATGAATGTTGTTAATTTCTTATATAGGGGAAGCAATGCACATTTCAGGGAAGCAATAAAAAATCTCAGGAGATCTCCATTAGGAATGTCCTGAAACATTGAGGTCAGTACTTGATGATCTTCTTTGGTAATGACAATTATTCTTATTTTGAAGACAAATGTACCATTTAAACTACCAAAAACTTTTCAAAACCAAACAGCCCAAAGAGAAGGTGATTAAAGTAGACATGATCATTTTAGGTTAAAAAATAAAATATTATATTACAAAACCATGTTGAATTCTTTGTCTCATTGGCATGCTGTAAAGCAGATCCCAACGAGGAGTTGAAAAAATATTTCATGTGCCTGCTGCATGGTTTGAATAGGTGTATGGCTTTCTAATGGAACAGCTTTGAAGTGAAAGGTTCTGATTTTTTAAGCACTATTATTTCATATTCATCCTCTGCAACATTGCTGAGATAGAAGTCTCCACTGAATTTAGATAAGCTAGGAAATTCAGCTCTTGATTCTTGCCAGATGTGAGCAGTGCAGAGATTTCCGCTTAATCTGTCTTCCGAAAGTGGGAGGATATTGAGTCCGGTGGGACTGAGAAAAGAAGTTAAGTCTGAAGAGTCTTGACCCCACGGTTGCTGATAATTAGTGGCAGAGTTGATACAGCTCAATAATGGGGAAGAAAAGCTGCCTGCATTAATCATAAAAGACATTATTGAGTTTGCCTATTCATTCTGACTTCTGGTATTCTAAGCAGTGCGTTTTTATTATTCGTATTGTAATCTGACAGTATATTTGAAGTACTTCTAAGCAAGCAGAAGTATGGTTTATTTTATGTCTGTTGTCGTCCTACCTTTTCCCTGGGCAGTGAGTGTCATATGATTACATTTCCTGGTACTACTCAATTGGTCACTGTTATCAAATGGGATAGCAACCTACTGTCTTAACACTATGGGTGCCTATTAAGCAGTCCTCCCTAGTATTGGGTGAATTAGAAAAACATCGTGCTCTTTTACTTAATGGCATATTTTGCTCTCTGCCCTACTGCACCTGATTTTTCCAGTCTCCTAGCATTAGGTTATAGAGACACAAATTTTGACCCCTCTACTTTTAAGAAATGAGCAAGCAGGTGATCAACTGTTTCTATAACAGTTTTTGATTCCTTTTCCTGATACTATAAAACCAACACATTAGATAGATTTCATTTCAAGTTCTAACCCAAACAATTTAGCTATATGGGGCACTGTGCTGAGGCCCATGTCACCAGGTCTAGCTCAATGGAGAAACATGTCAAGAGATTAAGGACGTATGGTAACCTTGGAGAGAAAATGGAGATTAATGAGTAAGAATAACTTTATGTGTTTAACCTGAATATTCTCTGGCCATACACATTTGGATAACTACATTCTTTTTGTGTGTGTGTACTGGAAATCGAACTCAGGACCTTGTGCTTGCCAGGCTGGTGCTTATGCCACTGAGCTATATCCCTGACCCAATAACTACATTTTTCCCCAGAGAACTACATAGTTCTGGACATCCCAAGGGTTAGAGGGCAGACAGCAGGCCAGAATTTATGTACACTTTGGCTGGAAGACTCATCCTACTTGGAATCCAAATCCAGAAGATTTTTCTTTTATATAGTGTCCTGATGCTTCTTGAAAAATAAAAGGAAATATAGCCCACAAAGAACAGCCAAGGTACTATACCTTGAGATGTTACTATTTAAACATTTTGTGTTCAATATAACTTTCATTAATTATGCATAAAGTATATAATTCATAAAACTATATCAACAACATTTTCTGGTACTTATCAATACCCCTGTTCATGGAAAATGTACCTCAGTGATATGACCTAATTTTCATTCCTGAAGGTTCTGAGCTCTCGGTTGTCTTACCTGTATTGTTTCAGTAACCAGGCATAAAAATCTATTGCACTTTTGTGGTTTCTTTTTTTGTCTTGTTATATTGGGCTGCTTAGTGAGCTCCAAATGGCCACGTGTCAAATGTAGTTTCCAACCACAGAAGGCAGAGGTAAGGTGCACGGGAAGAGTGATGACTGTCTTGAAATGCACCCATATTATTGTGAAGAATTCCTTATGACCATGTGACTAAGGGAAAATGTTAAGCTGGAATTGTAGAGCTTGATACCTGACAGAGTGTTCTGTTAAAATGCTACAGTTTCACAGTTTTTACCCTCTTCTGAGACCATTCTAGTATGTTATGCATCTCACACTTTAGCTCTCCTTCTGGATTTTAGCTTCTTGATTAACATTCTCAAGGGCTGCTTTGTTCACTTTCTTCTCTCTGTGATTTTGATTCCCATCCTTCATGACTTTTTAATAAGAGATGGTTTCTTGCGATGTTGCGCAGGCTGACCTTGAACTAGTGGGCTCACATGATTGTCCAGCTCCCATATCTTGAGTAGCTGGAACTACAGGCCTATGCCACATACTTAGCTCTTTTCTACCTTTACTCATTATATGTCATTGAGATCTTATTTGGATCACATTATCCTGACATACCCTAGCCAACAATATATACCAAAAACTGTAACCCCAAGTCAGGAGAACCATTTTACTGTTATTTGCTGGTTCCTGGAAACTATACTACAAAGAATTAGATTAAATTATAATGCTTCCATGGTTTATTGTTAAGGTTTCACTCACTTATCATTTGGGAAGAGAAGATGTGACACTGAATACCTATATTTATTCATCGTTTAGTATCTGTAAGCAACATATACTCAAGATGACCTATTAAGGCCTGAATGAGCAATGCAATGAGATCCACAAAAATTGGGCATGTTCAGAAGTCTAAGTGTTCTTGTCCTCTTTCCAAATATACAGGTAAACATTTTTGATATTATAGGTATACATTCTAATTAATTAGTCAAAAATTGTATTGTAAGGTATAGGAATAGCAATACATTGTGTCCCCAAAATGTACTGATAGTGGTTTATAAATAATAATTATATTCCTATTTTAAGCAATCAGAAAAATAGTTTGAAGAAAACAGACGAGTAGTTTCCCAGGGCTGAACAGAAATCAAAATAATTAGCACAGTATAATAAAAGTTCACTTCAGAGAGCTATTTTTAGGACTCTCTTCAAGCAACTATCCTAAGAAATTTGACACAATACATAAAAGAAGAAAGAAAACTGTCATCAACAGGTCCAACTGTTTGTTCTGAATAAAAACAGAAGACACTTGGATTTGGAAAAACAAAGTGAGAAATAGATCTAAAATATCACTCAAGCCACTGACTGCATAATGAGTACTAGCAAAGCCCACAAACTGCAAGCCTATGTGTTGAAGAGCAGGGATTCCCTAAGTTAAAGAAAAAATTGTCTGATAATCTCGGTTAGTTGACAATGATACAAGGAGTTCTTTATAGCAGTTTGAGAAGAACTAGCAAGATCTGTTGTCACAAACAGATAGAGTCCATTAACTCTCCATCTCTTGAAGGTAGAAGTCAATTTACCGAAACCAGACATCTAAACTTAAAGATTTATTATTTACTTACTGCTTCTAAATAGCTTAACATCACTAAACAGAGTAACAAGGCACAAACTTTGGAATAAATTAAGTCATATAAGCCAAGTACTTTTAGATATTGGTTGAAATAAATATACACCATTCCACAAACAGAGTCACATCCTTAAAATTACCAAAAGAATGGTATTTTTAAATGCCATCACCAATCAGCTACAGATTATAATAGCCAAGCTTATTACAGCAGTGGTAATGTTGACAATTATTTTGAACAAATTATACATTACAATTGACTTTTGTGAAATGCAGTCGTGGTAATAAACCTTTGAGAACACAAATTGTGATGATGCTACTGTGGGAAGTATTTGATTCCATAGACATAGCTGGAGTCCAAAAGATTATCCAGAAATGCATTTCCAAATCTTGGCTGAATATCTCCACTTTTGTACCTGTATATATCTTCAATTCAGTATGCCCAGAATGCAATCATTATCTTTTTCCTCTCTTGCCAAAACCAAAACATTCATATGGTCACTCACACCAAACACCTGGGACACATCCTGGGTGTTTTCAATGTGTCTTACTTCCCAGATCCAATCCATTGCCATGTGATTCTGCCTGCAAAACACCTCCAATCTGTCATGTTTTCTTCCATCTCTATCACTATCAACCTAGTTCACCATCTCTCAGATCCTCTACCACATTAGTTCCTACACAGTCTCTCACTCACTTTAAACCTCTTCTATTTATGCTCTATGCAGCAATAAGAGTGAGTTTTCTTCAAACAACAAAATTCTGGCTATGTCACATTGCTGCTTAAAGCCCTTCAATGACTCCCCATTCAGCTTAGAAGAAATAAGGCAGATATTCCACTGGTACCTAAAGGCTTGCATATTCAGATGTAGGATTGGAAGGAGAGAGGTAATACACAATGCCATCACCTAAAATCAATAATTCTATTGTCTCAAGTGATGTGATAAAATTTAAAACCGCTTACAATAAGTGTGTGGCCTGGAAGACCTACAAGAAATTCATAATGTTCAGGGCTACAAAAGTATATCCTACTTAAAATGCTTGAGCTTGAGGGTCATCACTAACTTACCAAGCCAGATTCAGGTAATTAGAAGTCATTTGGCATGTTAAACTATGATATCGGTAAAATCATCCAAGAAGCATTAATCAGCTCATTAGTTTCTCACTCAGATCACTAACGTGCCTAGTAACCATATTATGACCACAAATCTTGACGCACTAAGTATAACTCAGTAGCAACAGCAATTTGGGTAAGTGATTTTTCAAATGAAGTAGGGTTTTCCAGATAAAATACAGGACATCTACTTAAATTAAATTTGTTACTAAAATGTTATTTATTGTTCATCTGAAATTCAAACAACATGTACTAGGTGTGCTCAAAGTATATAATTAATATTTAAATTTTTAAAAATTGTTATGTGAAGAACACATTACCATTAATCCCCCTCAAAATAATCCCCCTCATTCAAAGACACTTCATCCATCATTTCTACTACTTTCTGAGTCAGTTATTGGAATCTTTTGTGAGTGTCTTTATAAGGAGTGATCAAGATAAGGTGAATATGCCTGCCAAGTGCCATCCATTGGAAAGGCAGGCTTGTAAAAGTATTACAGTTTGAGTTCTCATCCACCTTATTCACCAGAACTGGCACTGTGCTATTTCTGGCTGTCCCCCAAAGTCAAGATGACCATGAAATGTTAATGTTTTGGATCGATTCAGGACATCAAGACAGCCATCATAGCATAACTAAAGACACTCACAAAAGAGAACTCCAGAACTCTTCCACAAAAGTGGGAAGACTGATGAGGAGTGTTTAAAGCAAGAAGGAGGATTTTGAGGGAGACTAATGGCAGAGTGTCTTTTATAGTAATAACTTTTTAAATTTAAAAATCCAGTGTATTTTTCAATCAGACCTCCCATCTTGTATTTTTATTAGGTAAGTTTGGCAACCCAGAAAACCATTAAGGAATTGAAATTGGTATATACATATCGAAAGAAATCAACCATGTAGTAAAAGTTGTTTTCATTTTAGAAAAAATATTTTGTTATTATGATATTTTGTGTGTGTTTTGTAAGTATTCAATCACATATATTGTGCAAATAAATGAATTTCACTGTGACTTTCCATATATGCCTATATCATGTTTGATCATATGCATCCTTCCTACTATCCTGCCTTCCTTTAACCTCGCTCCCACATCCTCAGCCCCTTTCCCATCCCTAATAGTCTGTCTTCTATTTTCAGGTCATATTTATTTTCTATATATTTATTTTTAGTCTCCACATAAGAAGGAAAATATAGTATTTATTTTTCTGTGTTTAGCTAATGTCACTTTAAATGATACTCTCTAGTTCCATCCATTTTCCTACAAATGACATGACTTCACTCTTATTTTGGCTTGTTTTGTTGTGTCTTTCTGCTTATTTCAAGTCTTCAGTAAGGTGTTTGATGTACTTTGAGTTAATTTTTTACAGGGTGATGGGGGGGATCTAATTTCAATCCTTTGCTTTTTTAGTATATGTACTGCCAAAGCAAGTACTCAGTCCACTACATGTGGTCAGCCAGTTTTCCCAACACCAGTTACTGAAGAGGCATGTCTTGTCTCCAATATATGTTCCTGGTATTTTTGTCAAGAATGAAATGGCTGAAGATGTGTGGGTGTATTTCTAGGTCCTGTAATCGAGTCCATTGTTTCATGTGTCTGATTTTATGCCAATATCATGATGTTTTTTGGTTTTTGGGTTTATTTTTGTTTTGTTGTTGTTGTTGCTGTTGTTTTCCAGTACCAGGAACCGAACTCACGACCTTGTGCTTGCCAGGCAGGCGCTGTGCCGCTGAGCTAAATCCCCAGCCCCAATCACGATGTTTTTGTGACTGTGTCTACAATATATTTTGAAATCTGAGATTGGAAGGGTTCCAACATTGCTCATTTTGCTCATGATTGCTTTGGGTGTTTGGGGTGCATTGTGTTTCCGTATAAATTTTAGGATTGTTTGTTCTAATTATGGAAAGAACGTCATTGATATATAATTGGGATTGCACCGAATCTGTAGGTTGATTTTGTTAGTATTCCATTTTAAATATATTGATTCTCTTGATCCATGAATATGGGAGATCTTTATGTCTCTTAGTGTAATTTCTTCCACTTATTTCTTCAATTCACCTGCTTGGTTATATTTTTCCTAGTTTCCTTTTTTGATAATTGTGAATAAGATTGTTTTCCTGACTTCTTTCTCAGCAAGTTCATTACTGGGATATAGAAAAGCTACTGATTTTTGTATGTTTATTTTTTACATCCTACCAATTTATTTCATTTTATTTTATTAGTACCTGTTTGAAATACATGAAGTTTATATTCATTTCAGGGATCTTAGTTCTGAGAGTCTTTTGGTGGAATCTTTATGGTCTTATATATATAGAACCATATCAACAAACAAGGACAATTTGACTTCCGGCTTTCCTGTTTGCAGGCCTTTTACTTTTTTCTCTTGCCTGACTGCTCCGGTTAAAATTTCAAGTATTGTATTAAGTGAAAGTGGTAAGAGTGGACCCACATGTATTATTGCTGATTTTGGAGGAAATGCTCTCAGTTTTTCACCAAACAGTATAGCTGACTGTGAGTTTGTAGGATACAGCCATCATAATGCTAAGGCATAACCCTTCCATACCTAGCTTCTCAGAGTTTTCATCATGAAGGAGTACTGAATTGTATCAAAAGCTTTTTCTGTATCTATTCACATGATCATGTAATTGTTATCCTTAATTGTATATATGTGATTTATTACATTAATTGATTCACAGATGTTGAACCATCCTTACATTTCTGAAATGAAATCAACTTATTGATGGTCTCTTTAATGTTGTTGCATTTAATTTCCAAGTTTTTTGAGGGTTTTTGCATCTATGTTCATCAAGGATATCGGTGTATAGTTTTATTTTTGTTGTGTCTTCATCTGGTATTGGTAGGAGGCTAATACTGGTTTCATATAATGAGTTCGGGAGAATTCTCCCCTTTTCTATTTTAAGGAATAACTTGATGAGTATTGGTATTAGTTTTCTTAAAAGTCTGATAAAATTCAGCAGTAAATCCATCTTCTCCTGGGGCTTTCTTTATTGGGAGATTCCAATCCTCATTGTTGTCTGGTTCAATCTCACTGCTTGTTATAATTCTGTTTAGGTTTATTGATATGTTATGAGTTCAATTCATGAGATCATATATTTCCAGAAATTTGTTTGCTTCTTGATTTTCTAATTTATTGGTATAGTTTTCAAAATATTTCCCAATAAGCCTAAGGATTTTGGTTGTGCCTGTTTTAATATCTTCTTTTGCACTCTAATTCTATTTATTTGGCTAATTTTTCCTTTGGTTAGTTTGATGAAAGGCTTACCAATTTTGATTTTGTTTTTAAAGAGCCAATCTTGGTTTCATTGATCACTTATATTGTTCGTTTAGTCTTGATTTCATTTATTTCTGTACTGAGCCTTACAATTTCTTT
Source organism: Chinchilla lanigera (assembly GCF_000276665.1). NCBI lineage: Eukaryota > Metazoa > Chordata > Mammalia > Rodentia > Chinchillidae > Chinchilla > Chinchilla lanigera. The sequence goes on from NW_004955489.1 coordinate 4,490,242, forward strand.
CTGCTGTTTGAGGGTTTGGTTTATTTTTGCTCTTCTAAGGCCTTAATATGTGTGACTAGGTTATTTATATGAGACTCCTCTGGGTTTATTTTTTAATATAGTTACTCATATTTCCAAACTTCTTTCTTTTTTTTTTTTTTTTTTTTGGTTTTTCTCCGATACCGGGAACCGAACTCACGACCTTGCGCTTGCCAGGCAGGCGCTTTTGCCGCGGAGCTAACCCCCCAGCCCAAACTTCTTTCTTAGTGCTGCTTTCACTGTGTCCCCAGACTGGTATTATCTTTCTGCTTTCTTTTGATTCTAGAAATGTTCTAATTTCTTCTGATTTCTTCAGTTATCCATTGTTCATTCAAAAGTACATTTTTCAAACTCCATGTGTCTGCATAATTCCTGTAGTTTCTTTTGCTGTTGATTTTTAGTTTCATTCCATTATAATCTCATAAGATAGAAGAAATTATTTCAATTGTTTATATTTGCTAAGATATGCTTTGTGGCCTAAAATATGATCTATTTTAGAAAAAGCTTTATGAGCTGCTGAAAAAACATATGTATTTTCACAGCTGTTAAATTAAATATTCTGTAGATGTCTGTCAAGTCCATTTGAACTAATTGTAATTTAACTCAGATCTATTTTGTTGATTTTTTTTTGGCTGAATCCAATATTTATAGCAGGACATGGATGTCAACACTATTATTGTACTAGGGTCCATCTCACCCTCCATGGCTAGCACTATTTGTTTCATCAATTGGGTGCTCTGATACCCTGTGTATATATACTGACAATTGTTATATCTTCGTGATGCATTGTTCCATTTAGTAACATATTTATTAATGTATGTTTGTCTTCTTTTTCTCTTTTGTTTTTGGCTTGAGGTATGTTGAGTCCAATATGGTATGGTTAGAAAAGGGAGAAAATTACTTTGCAACCCTACAAAGCTTGGAAATTGGTAATTGGAAATTATTGACAAAAGAAGTCACAAAAACGCCATAAACACATGGAAATCAATTAGCACCCTCCTGACCAACCAGTGGGTCACACATAAATGTAAAGAAGAGATAAAACAATATTTACAATCAAATGAAAATGCAGGTACAACTTACTGGATCTTGCAGGATGCAACGAAAGCCATCCTCAGATGGAAATTGCTAGCGGTGAACTCCCACTTCAGGAACACAGAACGAGCACAAATAAACAACCTTATGCTGCACCTCAAACTTCTAGAAAAAGAAGAGCAAGTCAAGCCCAATGCACAAAGACAGGAGCAAATTATAAAGGTTAAAGCAGAAATTTATGCATTGGAGACTAAAAAACCAATACAAAGAATTAATGATTAGCTTATATGAAAGAATAAATAAAATTGATAAACCCCTAGCCAACCTTATCAAAAAATGAAAGAGAAAAACTCAAATTCATGCAATAAGGAATGAAAAGGATGAAAGCACTAGAGATGCTGTGGGAATTCAGAAGATCATCAATATCTTTACTGATAGGATGGAAATGGAAATGGACAGATTGGTAGGTAGATGAATTACCAAAGCTGAATCAAGGAAATATAAAAATCCTAACAACCAGATATCAGTCAATGAAATTAAAAATGTAATAAAAACTTACCAATGAAGAAAAGCCCATGTTCTGATGGATTCACAGCCAAATTCTACAAGAAATTTAGAGAAGATTTAATGCCAATTGTTCCCAAACTCTTTAATGAAATTGAAAGGGAAGCAATCCTTCCTAACTCATTCTTGGAGGCAAGTATTATGCTGCTACCAAAACCAGAGAAAGACCTAACCAAAAAAGAGAACTACAGGCCCACTTCCCTAATGAACATAGATGCAAAAATTCTCAATAAAATACTAGCAAACGGAATGCAGCAAATCATTAAGAAGATTATATATCATGACCAAGTGTGAATCATCCCAGAAATGCAAGAATGGTTCCATATACACAAATCAATAAATGTAGTACACCATATCAACAAAGCCAAAGACAAACATCACGTGTTCATCTCAATAGATTCAGAAAAAGCTTCTGATAAACACTCATTCATAATAATAAAACTCTATGGAAAATCAGAGCAGATGGTCTTTACCTCAATATGATAAAAGCCTCTATGACAAACCAACAGCCAACACTCAATGGACAAAAACTGAAAGATTTCACTCTAAAATCAGGAAAAAGACAAGGATGTCCACCATCATCACTCCTACTCAGTATAGTGCTGGAAACATTACCCAGAGCAATTAGATGAGAAAGGGAAATAAAAGGAATAAGGATAGGAAAGGAAGAAGTGAAATTATCATTATTTGCAGATGACATGATAGTCTACACAGAAGACTCTAAAAACTTCACCAAAAGACTTATAGATTTTATAAGCAAATTCAGTAGAGAAAATCAATTGCATTTCTGTATACAAACAACAAACACATTGAGAGAGAAATTAGGGAAACCACACCTTTCACAATGGCATCCAAAATAATGAAATACTTAGGAATCAATCTAACAAAGGAAGTAAAAGATCTATAGAGTGAAAATTACAGTACTCTGAAAAAAGATATTGAAGAGGTTTTCAGAAAATGGAAAGATATTCATTGCTCAAGGATGGGAAGAATCATCATTGTGGAAATGGCCATGCTCCCAAAATTGTTTTACAGATTCAATGCAATCCCAAATAAAATACAATTAGTATACCTCACAGATCTAGAGAAAACAACCTTATAATTGATCTGGAACAAGAACAGACCCAGAATAGCAAAAGCAATCCTGGACAACAAAGGAAAGGCAGGTGGCATCACAATCCCTGACTTGAAATTATACTACAAAGATACTGTATGAGCATGGCACTGGCAAAAAAAGCAGACCTGAGGATCAGTGGAACAGATTGAAAGATTCAGACATGACTACAAACACATTCTTCCACCTTATCTTTGACAAAGAGGCCAAACATATTCACTGGAAGAAAGATAGCCTCTTTAATAAACAGTGTTGGTAAAACTGGCTCTCCACATGCCAAAGACCAAAACTAGATCCATACCTATCACCATGCACCAAAATAAAGTCAAAATGGCTCAAAGATCTAAATATTAAAACAGAAACACTAAATCTACTGGAAGAGAAAGTAGGTTAATCTCTCAACAACATAGAGGTAGACAGAGAGTTCATGAACAAAAACCAAAGTGCATGGGAAATACTTCAGAGAATCAATAACTGGTGTCTCATCATTTTGAAAAGTTTTTTGAACATCAAAAGAAATCACCAACAAGATAAAAACAAAACCCATGAAGTGAAAACAAAGTTTATCCAACTGTACCTCAGACAAAGGACTTCTATCTAGAACACATAAAGAATTTTTTAAAAATTGGGCACAAAAAATTCAAAGACCTAATACAGAAATGGGCATCTGAGGTGAATACACACTTCTCAGATAAAGATATACAGACAGCAAATAATTGTATTAAAAAATGTTCAACATCATTGGTCATTTAAGAAATGCAAATTAAAACAACACTGAGATTCCATCTCATTCCAGAAAGAACAGCTATCATCCTGAAATCACCCAATAATAAATGCTGGAGGGGCTGTGGGGAAACAGGAACTCTTCTTCAGTGCTGTAGGGAATGTAGACTGCTACAAGCACTGTGGAAATCAGTGTGGGTATTCCTCAAAACACTAGGATTAGAGGCCCCATTCGAACCAGCTATTCTCCTTCTGGGTATTTTTCCAGAAAAACTGAAAACATCGTAACACAGCAATATATGTGCACCCATGTTTATAGCAACACAATTTGTAATAGTTAAATCTTGGAAACAGCCAAAACGCCCATCACCCGAAGAATGGATAAAAAAAAGATGTGTTTTTTTTATATAATGGAGTACTACTCAGCCATAAAGAGGGATAAACTTGAGAGTTTTATATGTAAATGGCTGCAACTCAAGACCATACTCATAAGTGGAATAAATCAGATCCATATGTGTAAACATCATATTGTCTCACTGGTATGAGAGACTGAATGAGTAAATAAAGTAAAAAATGTAAATAGATATAGTGAGTTAGGAAGAAACTGTTCAAAAGAAAAACAAACTGTACCAGGGGAAAAGAAGGAAGCAGAAAAGAAAAAATATATTTATACACAAGATAGTCAAGATAGTTATACAGCTAAAAGTTTGTCTTAGTTCTTCAAAAGAAAGATTTCTCCCAGTATTATTTGGACAAGATATCATGTCTCTCTCTCTCTCTCTCTCTCTCTCTCTCTCTCTCTCTCTCTCTCTCTTTTTGTTTTTGATAGTGTGTAGGCTGATTTGGACCTTGTGCTTGCCAAGCAGGTACCAAGCACCACTGAGCTAAGTCCCTGGCCATGCCTATATCTTGTACTCTGAATAACTGCTACAAAGACAATAATGTACAACAATGTACAATGCAGAAATTATTTTAACTCTCCTACTAACCCGTTTAGAAATTCTGCTTTATTGCTATTTTTTCTCTTTAAAATAAAAAAAGATTTAAAAAATAGTTGAGGAAAAAATATAAATAGTGCTTTTACAAATGGGGAGAGGAAGAAGAGTTGGGGGGAGCAGGGAAGGAAGCAGGGATAAAAAATTAAGATGTGTTTGTATATGCACAATCTCCCCACAATAAATGTAATCTTTACATAGTGAAAATATGTAAATTTAGTGTTTCTGTTTTAACATTTAGATCACTGATGCATTTTCATTTTAGTTTAGTGCATTGTGATAGACATGGGTCTATTTTTAGTCTCCGGCATGTGGAAAGCCAATTTTTCCAGCACCATTTATTAAAGAGGCTACCTTTCTTCCAGTGGATGTGTTTGGCTGTTTTGTCAAAGATCAGGTGGTTGAGTGCATTTGGAGTTGTTTTCACAGCTTCCAATCTGTTCCATTGATCCTTGGGTCAGGTTTTGTTTTATTTTGTTCTGTTTTTTGCCAGTACCATGCTGTTTTGATCAGAGTACCTCTGTGGTATAATTTCAAATAAGGGATTATGATACCCTCTACCATGCCCTTGCTGCCCAGAATTGCTTTTACTATTCTGTGTCTCTTTTGGTTCCAAGTGAATTTTAGTAATGTTTTCTCTTCTGTGAGGTTATGCTAATGGTATTGTGATTGAGGTTGCAATAAATCTGTGTAGCAATTTTGGAGTTTTAAATTTTTTTTGGCAACAGAAATCAAACTGAGGACCTTGTTCTTGACAGGCAGGCACTTGTGCCACTGAGCTATATCCCCAGACCTGTATAGCAATTTTGAGAGTTTGGCCATTTTCACTATGTTGGTTTTTCTTACCCAAGAGCAAGGGATATCTTTCCATTTTTGAGGTATTCTTTTCAATCTGCCTTTTCACTCTAGTTTTCAATGTAGAGATATTATACATCCTTTGTTAGAGTGATTCCTAAGTATTATGTTTTTCTTCAAAGGCATTGTGAAACATATTGTTTCCCCAGTTTCTCTACCAGTGAGTTTGTTGTGTGCAGGAATGCTATTGACTTTTGAGTGCTGACTTTGTATCCAAAGTCTGTTGAACTTGGTTGCTAAATCTAGAAGTCTTTTGGTGGTGTTTTGGGGATCAAAGATCTAAATATTAAAACAGAAACACTAAATCTGCTGAAAAATAGAATACGTAGAACTCTGGAAGACAAAAATGTAAGCATAGACTTTATGAACAACACCCCTATGGCACAGAACTATCACAAAAAATCAACAACTGCAATCTCATCTTACTAAAAAGCTTTGGCACAGCAAAAGAAATCATCAGTGGAGAGAAATGACAACCCACAGAGTGAAAAAAAATTTATGCTAGCTCTTCCTCCGACGAAACACTAGTATCTAGAACATATAAAGAAATGAAAAAAATTAGAAATTCAAAGACCCTACAAATTCAATGACCCAATCCAAAAATGGGCATATGAGATGAATAGACACTTCTCAGAAGGAGTGCAAATGTCAAATAAATATATGGAAAAAGTTCAATATCACTTGTCATTCAAGAAATACAAATTAAATCAACACTGAGATTTCATCTCACTCAAGAAAGAATGGCTATTATCAAGAAAATAGCTCATAACGCATGGTAGCAGGTCTGTGGTGATAAAGGAACACTTATCCACCATTGGTGGGAGTGCAGGCTAGGAAATCAATGAGGAGAGGCCTCAAAAATTTAAAACTAGAGTTTCAGTTTGACCCAGCTGTTCCCCTTTGGGGTATCTTCCCAGAAGAGTTAAAAGCATTATACCATAGAGATATATGTGCACCCATGTTTATAGCAGCACATTTTGTAATAGCTAAATCTTGGAAACAACCCAATGCCCAACAACTGATGCATGGATAAAAAAGGTATAGTATTTCTTACATAGAATATTATTCAGCCATAAAGAAAGATAAAATTGAGACATTTATAGCTAAATGGATGGACCTTGAGACCATAATTAAAAGTGAAATAAATTGGACACACATAAGTAAATATCACATTATCGCTCTGGTGTGAGAAAATGAAAATATAAATAAGAAAAAAAATTGCAAAAGATGTTGCAAAATAGGAAGAAATTGTCCAAAAGGAAAAGGAAACTAGTGAGGCAGAGGGGAAAGGAAGGAAGAGAACGAAATAAATGAGAAAAAGGATAAAATTAAACACCTTTGTGAATAGGGAGGTGAAGGGAGTTTGAAAGGAGGGGGTGGGAATGAGGGAAAAAGAGGAAACAACATATATCATGCACAGATACAAATTCCCTACAAGAATGTGGTCATGGTATATACCTAAACTCTACCAAGAAACTTAAATTAGAAAACTAAAAAACATGCAATAATAAAAATTAAAAATAAGAAAAAGAAAACAAAGGGCTTGAGAGGCCCTATCCTTCTGGCCTTGCTGGTTGCAGCTCAAAGGACCTCTCTCTTGGCCTGGCTCTGATCACAGCCTGCAGCTTCCGTTAGTTAATGTTTCACTTTCCTGGCATCTCTGACTTCCAGGAATCTCCACTGCACTTTTTGCATCATTCCCTCAGCTTCATTTATTGCCCTCTGAGGATCTCATTTCCTAGTCTACCAGGATTTCCTTTGAAATCTGGGTTGAGGCCTCTGACTCCACAATGTTTTCATCCCGTTTGCTGACAAAATCAGTATCATATGAACAATGCCATGGTCTGCTGTTAGTTAGAGAAGCAGCAGGCCTGCATGGATCGTGGTAGCAGGAGCCTCTGAGTCCCTGGGTGGCTGATCATGGTGAAATAAATTTCAGGAAACCAATTCCCTAGGAGCTTCTTCTTGAGCACTCACCCCAGGGACGCTCTTCTCAAATGGAAGATTTATACATTTCCACCCTTGATACTTTAAAAAGTGGGGGTCTTCCTGATTTCTGAAATACCATGAAGGTACCTTTCTTCTTGTCTCTGTCTGTACAAAGTATTTATTTTCTTTTAAATGACACTAATCTCTTCAGCAATCACATCTCTTTTGGCCCAAAATTTATATATGGCTCTATCTGTGCTAAGACATGTTTTTCTTCTTTTCTTTTTTCTGCTCTGATTCTCTTTATAAATGGAGCTAAAAGTGGTCAGCAGTACCCATACAACAACCTGAATATTGGGCACCTTTGATATTTTATCAACCAGTTCAATTAGTCCACCACCTTGAATCCCAAACTCTTGTAAAGTTCAGGACACGCGCAAAATGTAGACAAATTTTCTGCCAGAGTATAACACATCAGCTCCAGTCCAGCTACCATTGAAATCCTTGTTCCCAGGTGAAATTTCCTGAGCCTGGCCTTTACTGTCTGAATTTCTATACACATTCTGGTCTTCAAAGCTCTAGTCAGCATCATCTACCATGCTTTGCTGACCACACTATAAGACTTCTCTAGCCCACATCTCCAAATCTTTCCAAATTCCTTCCATAAAATAGTTTCAAAGGCTTCTAAACTATATGATCAGGTATAGTCACCGCAGTGACTTCACTTCTCTGGTGCCAATTTTCTGTTTTCATCAGCTTTACTGTTGCTGAAACACAATACCCAATGTCCATAACTTAAAGGAGAAGGAATTTAATTTAACTCATGTTGCAGAGGAGTCAGTCCACAGTTGACTGGTGCAATTCAGAAGCATCATGGCAGAGGGTTTGGAGGGGCAAAAATATTTAGCTGATGCCAGCTGGGAGGAAGCAGAGAAGGGGAGCTGCACCAGAGAAGGATGACAAGGAATCATATATAGGACTTTAGGTCATGCCTCTATGACCCACACGAACTCATCCAGAAGGATGCTCCACCAACTCCGTGGGTGCGTAACAAGCCAGTATGTTGACACAAACAATTTCTTTTTTGTTTTTTCTCCGATATCGGGAGCCAAACTCACGACCTTGCGCTTGCCAGGCAGGTGCTTTGCCGCTGAGCTAAATCCCCAGCCCCAACACAAACAATCTTAACTATCATCCTTATTGCTATCTTTGTCTTTCCAGAATATATTTTTACAAAGATTATTTTGAGAAGCTTTTGTAGGACATTAGTCAACAAATATTGATTGGGTGTCCTCAAACTCACTTCCCACAGGAAGCTTGCATTATATTAGAGGGAAAATAAAATAAATAAGTTTAAAGATAATATAGTTTTCAAAATTTAAAAGAACTGCAAAGGTAAACAAAAAAGAGCAGGATAGTGAGGAAAAAATGGAGAAATAATTTTTAAGTTGGCTACAGAAGGTGCATGTAGCACTGCTGATTGCACCACAAGAGCAATACCACCTTTTCATTTACTTAAATAATGATAGTTGTTCTCCAAATCAAGTACCCATATGCTTCAGTAAAAGCCAGGCCCATCTTTACCTTGGCAGGTAGAACTTGACTAATTGAGCTGATGGTGGTGGTTCTAGTCTTCTTGTTAGTGACTGCATTAGTGCTGAGAGAAGGAGGCAATTCTGGCATATGGCATTAAAGGTAAAGTTGGTTGGAGAATTCTGGAAAATGGGAGATAAAATGATGCAAGCCATCTAGGTTCCAGAAGTCTTTGAGTCACTTTGTTATATTACCTCAGAGTCATGTTACCTCAAGACTTCTTAATGCTTGAGATAGTACATCCCCTTATTATTTACTCCAGTTCAGTTAGTTTTTCTATTGCTTAGAGACTAAGGCATCTTGATAGAAAGAAGAAGATATGTAAGGACAGATATGTACGACAGGAGTACAAAATAGTTGAATATAGCCTTGTTCCACCTGTTCATTACTGTAATTGTATTCCAGGAAAGTTGTAAGACCAAAACCTGGACTTTTTTCTGTTGTAGGACCCCAGACATTAAGGCAGAAACTTGCATATATCTGTCACATGGAGGAATTCTAGGGTTTATAAAGTTTGAGAGCTGGGATGCTTAATACACTTTTAGCCCCAAAGGGCCTTAGACCAGGGGCTAGACATCTCAGTGTTCTTGGATTGCAGCTAGTTACAGAGTGAGTAGGGGGATCCTGTATCTTGTTTTAAGCAAGGCTTATGAATTGAGACTGACATCAGTCTCCACACAATCATGATGGAATTTGAGAAATCAGTCATCATTCATTAATTATGGGATTGCCTCCTATATGTTATTACTTCTGTCATTTAGAGTTTTGAGGTCCCTTTTATAGGCAAAACACAAAACAAAATAAAACAAAAATTTGTTACACTGAATAGAACCTCAAAAACAATGTTATACAATGCAACCCAACCCTACTGTGCTTTATGAATTAATCAGTCTTAGATTGTTTTTGAATGTATGGAACATGCAATTATCCCATATAACTTCTGAAACACGATAACCTGTCTCATCTCTCTTACACTGTTGTTATGGTTTCTGTCTGGATGTCCCCACAAAGCCTCATGGCATCATGAGGGTCTACCTTATCAGAGGCAACAGAATCTAGAGTTTGTGGTTGATTCATGGTCTAATGCTGGGATTATAGGTGTGAGTACTACACCTGCCCTAGGATAGGTAGCCTGCATACAATATAAAGGATAAAAAGAGGCTCCTGTCCACCTCTTTTTGTATTTGGTATCTTCCACCACCAGGAATGGCTGCCCCTCTGCCACACCATATTGCCTTGGAGCCAGTTGATTAGGGACTGAAACTGCCACACACTGTGAGCTAAATAAATCTTTCCCACTTCCACTTTGGGTGTTGGGTATTTTGTCTCAGCAACTAGAAAAGTAACTAAGACAACTGTTAAACCTCGAGTCTAGGTAGTACATCTACTGAGGTAAGCAGGGCTCTTCAATGTTAAAGGTGACTAGGTTAGCTAGCGGAGCCAGTCTATTTGCTGAAGTCTGACAGCCTAAAGGCAATGATTGCAGACTGGAAAACAACACCTGAGGGAATGTCAGTGGACCCCCGAGAGAGGGAGTAGAGTAGAAGAGAATGCTCTGGTGGGAGCCAAGTAGTAAGTAATCTTCAAAGAGCATAAGAGAAATTTGTAGAAGGGAAGGACTGTGCACATCTCCACATAGTCTTAGATGTGACTGGGGCTAGCAGAAAATATCAGGTAAGACACAAATTAAGGGATGGTACAGAAAGGGTCAAAACAAAGTGTACCACTGAATGGGGGTGGCCTTAGGAATAGAGTGGAGGAAAGACCCTCTCCCTGCAATGCAATCCATGAAAATTGAGCATAGGTAGATAGAAGGGGTGGGAGACCAGTCTGGGAAAGCTTTGTAGGATCACGAAGTAATTTTCTCCCTTTTCTAACCATACCATGTTGGACTCACCATACCTCCCCTTCCCCATGGACCCATCCAGATGGTGTTCCCTAATGTCATAGTCTCTCTGTCCACTCAGGGCTACCATTGGCTGGTGCCTTGCTGAGCAAGGAAAGCCCAAAGGCATGGCAACCTTAGGGGCAGGTATATGAAGGGAGATCAGGCCCACCTGGAGCAGACTACTGGGAGGAGCTCTGCTAGGAAGCATGGCGAGATATCCACCTAGGAACTGGGGATGGCGTAGAGCTACTGAAAACAGGGAACCAAGAACACCCCTGAGAAGGAAGAGAAGGGCGATCTCAGCCCCTAAATTTCAGGACAAGGTGAGTAGATCATCCTAGCTCCTCCCCTTGTTCCCTTGACAACCCTCCTAAGGCCCTTAAGGTCCTCAGACTGTAGCCCTTCTCATGAAGCCCCTGTTCCCATCATTCCCCCTGCCAAACCAGTGCTTTTCTGTGATCTCCCTGTGTCCTTCCAGGTAACCCGGAAATCAACCAGGGACAAGAGAGCCCGGACATTGAAGAAAATTACTCCTCCGATGGTCCCACTCGAGCTGGTGACCCGAAGAGAGGGGAAGCAGCAGCGGGTTTTGCCCCGTGGTGCCAAAAGCATGAGAAAACGCGGGGAGGTGCGCCAGAGCAGAAGCGTGTCCATGGAGGCACATGGAGGTCGCCAGAGAGCCCCCCACATTCCCCTCCCAAAATTAGAGTCCAAGAGAGGCCAGAAGCGAGACCTAGCCAAGCAGGGCCGGAAGAGGGCCTGACAAGACCAGGGACCCTCAGGCTCAGAGAGGAAAATCCCAGAGTCTCAGGGCCTAAGAGGCCACAAGCCGCCCTACAATCTGCAACATGGTTCACAGTCTGGGCGCCACAGTTGAGGGGCTTATGTAGTCGCAAAATCTTACACCAACACTTTCAAGTGATGGTGCAATAACACCTACATCTGCGAATCTATGAATGTGTCTGTGTGCTCTCTGGGGGCTGGGAGGAAGAGAGGAAAGACGGAGGGGAACAGCAGGAGGGGGTGAGAAGGGAGGCAAGAGGGATCCTCATGCCACTGATGGAAACTGGAGGAAAGAAAATGGAGGGAAGCTTGGAAGAATGGGTGGAGGAAGGAGGGAAAGAAAGAGGGAAGGAAGGAAGGAAGAATGGAAGGAAGGAAGGAAGGAAGGAAGGAAGGAAGGAAGGAGAAGGAGAAGGAGGGAGGAAGGAGGAGGGGTCCTTCTATCACTGATGGAAATTTGAGGAAGGAAAAGAAAGGGAAGCTAGGAGGGTAGGGAGGAAGGGAGGGAGGAAGGAACAGAGCGAGGGAGGGAGGGAGGATGAAAGGAAGGAAGGAGGGAAAGAAGGAAGAAAGGAAGGAACGAAGGAAGAGGGGTCCTTCTACTGATGGAATTTTGAGGAAGGAAAAGGGAGGGAAGCTAGAAAGGAGCAAAGGGGGGGGTAGGGAGGGAGAGAGTAGAGTTATAGAAAACATGGAGAATTATGACTTAGACAAGTGCTAAGAAGGAAAAGTATGAAATAAAATAAAAATGGTAACAGCAACAATAATAACAATAGCAGCCGGCAACCTCTTACCCCTTTAATGCAGGAGTATGTACTAAGAGACTTGACTTCAGTTAGGGTCTTTGAAGCTGTAACTGGGATATGAAAGAAGAGAAAGAGTTAATTAGGTGAGAATGTTCATAGACATCTTCAAGCAGGAGGGACCAACTTACTAAATACAGTGGTACTTCAGTTTACAGAATACCTTTGTTTGCAAATGGAAGCTTTTGGCAAAATTTTGTTATTGTTTGCAAACTCTGCATCAGGTGAGAAAAATAACCATGGCCATCTTCCCCACACAAAACAAATGTGACCATCTCTTCCAAAATTGTAGAACAAACTGAGTTTATGAACTGAGTTGCTACGTATGTTGGTGGTGGTGATGTGAAGCAGACTAGAGAGACCTGAAAGAAGGCTAGTGAAGTACGCAGGTTTAGTTCAGTGACACAACTGCCTGCCTGGCAAGCACAAAGTTCTGCGTTCTATTCTTGGTACAAAAAAAAAAAAAAAAAAAAAAACAGCAAAAACGAAAAAAGAACGTTGATGCAGTAGAGTGAGAGAGAGAATACAGCTGTGTAATACTGTTTGTGATTACATTAACATTCACTAATTTCAGTGCTACATTTACAACCAAATTTTACTTTAACCTTGTAAGTTCAACTTAAAAACCTATAGTTCTGTTTATAAGCCTAGTATTTTCATAAAAATATCCTCCTTCACTTCCTCTTTAACTCTTAAGACCTGTTTTTCTTTACTTTTATGCTAAACACATTTAGAAACTTAATAAATTTGTCATATACACTTCAAATGCCTGAAAGAGCAATCTTGCAAATCTAGCAAGCAAAATGTTTCCAAGTTCTAACTAATGCATATTAATCTAGTTAGCCAAAATTATAAATCACATTCTGATAAGAATGGAAAACAAGTATAAACATAACAAAATAATCTTACCCTTTTCAGTAGTTTACTGATAGACATTTCAAATTAAAGTTATCATTTTAGAATTCTAATGTCTATGAAATTTCTCAAGTAATTTTTTATTATGACACATATGTAAGGAAAAATTTCAAGATGGTAGATAAGAAGCAGCCAGCACTCATTTGTTTCTGCATAAGTAGTGTTATGCCTTGTATCTAGATATCCCTTCAAAACCTCATGTGTTCATAGGTGAGGCTTTGCAGAGCTGGCTAGATCTAGGGTTTGTGATACTGGGATTAAGGATGTGTGGTACTAAATCAGTCTACCGATTGGTTTAGCATAACTCTGGGTGTGAACAATGGAAAGGCTCCACCTGGGTGTGGGTGGCACAATCAAAAAGGTGGGTAGCCTGGATGGAATAAAAAGGAAAAGCAAACTTGCTGCGACTGCTCCTGCTTCTGCTTACTGCTGGCTGCTTCCTGCCTGCTCTGCCATGGACTGTTTCTCGTGTGCAATGCTCCTCTGCCATTCTGCCCTCCCTGCTTCTGTGCTTGCAGACTATGGAGTGAAGCCTCTACAACCTGTGAGCTGAAATAAATCTTTCTTCTTTTAAATTTTGGGTGTTGGGTATAGTGTCTCATCAACAAGAAAGTAACTAAGATAAGTAGGAATCAAAATCACTAGAGGATAGCTTTCATTGAGGTTAGTGATTGGGAAAATGTTAAAGTCTAGTAGTGGACAAAAGTTTAGATAGCCACAGAATGTCAGGATATCTGAGAGAGTGAGAAGTAACATCCCAGTGCTGAGCATGTTGCAACTTATCAGAGAGTGGAGGTATTCGAGAAAGAGGCAGACACCTAGTAAACACAACTGACTCAGAAATTAGCACAGTGCAGAAGATCAATCAGTCTGAATATTGAGCAGATTTGGAATCGCCGAAGGAGGCTGGTCTAAGTAAGTTCTTGGCACTTCCAATGTATACTATGGTCCTATAAATGTGACCCATCTTGAGAAGGGAGCCTCTGAGTTTGCTGCTTTGGGAAACAATATCCTACTCTTTTTCCTTTCTCTGGGAACCCAGTACAATTTAGCTTCCAATAAAAATCATCCTAAAGGAGAAAATTCACAGATAATAACCTTTGCTACCTATCAGACTTGCTCTTGAGTGTGTTGATAATTTGCATGCTTTTATACATCTGTCCTTCATGAGGTCATTCCTACTAACTGTAGAGAATCCTGAATAAACTGACTAAATCATGTTCTTGGCATTTGTATTCGTTCAGCTGAATAACAAACCATTGCAAACATGTAGTAGCATAAAGCCACAGTTACTTATAGCATTCATAGCTCTGTGGTCATCTGTTTAGGTTAAACTAATCTGGCTATTTCTGCTGATTGGATCCAGTTTGGCTTACTTCAGTTGAGGTTCATGCATATACTTGCAGTTTGCTGCCAGGTTAACTGGAGAGAGGGTGATTGCCATGAGGCCATCTCCAGCATGGTAGCTCAGCTTGCTAACAAGATTTTAGGAACAATAAGAGGGTAAGACACAATCTATAAGCACATGTGAAGTCTCTGTAGAGGATAAGCTATGCTATAGATGCACTGACCAAAACAGTCAGAAGTTCAAACTATGGTTTGGATACTGTTTGGGTGTGCCCCTAAAAATTCATGTGTTTGAAGCTTGGTGCTCAGAGTAACAGTACTGAGATGGGGTCTTTAAGAGAGAATGAAATTACAATGGTACCACCTTCAACAGGAATTAATGTAGTTCTTACAAGACAAGGTTAATTCCTACAAAAGTGTGTTGCTATGTAGAAGTGAGCCTGATCCCATCCTCTCTTACTTCCTGCTCTCTCGCCATTTGATTGCTCACAGCCTTTACTGCATGCACTCCCGTCATGTGATACCATTCTTCATGTTGTGGAGCCAACCAGCCAGCTGATCTTGCACTTTCAGGCTCCAAAACTGTGGTGGATTGACAACTGGTGGTCAACTTATAACCTCCAGCTGAACTGAGTAAGTGTGGTTCTGGGTGTGCGAGGCCCACCTGAGGACTGTTGCCGGCAGCATAAGAGGCAGAACTGGAGAAGAGCAAGAGAGGCTGTTAGGAGCAGAGAAAAGCGGTTGGGAGCTGGTAGAAGCTGTAAGGAGCTGTTGTTTCTTTTGGAGGAGCTTGTTGTGCTGGCTTTCCTGATGAACTTGGCTGTTTTCATCCTCCAAGGAGCTCAGGACCTTGGTGTCACTGAGAATAGCTTTGGTTCACTTTGGGAGAGCTCTGTTCCTCACTCTGAGCATCGTTTCCTGGCTCTGGAGGGGAAGATGGTGCACTGCCAGTCTTCTGGAGAAGCTTGCTGTATTGGCTTTCTTGATGGGAACTCAACTGTCTTCACCATCAGAGGAGCTTCAGTCCTCACTGTTGTTGAGGATGGCTGTGGTACTTTTTAGGAGAGCTCTGGTTCTTACTTTGCACATCACTTCCTGGCTCCAGTGTAGATCCCTCAGCCTGTTAGCACAGATTATTCATCCTGCTGGCACAGACATTCTAGATTCCACCACTGATCTTTGGGCCTTCCCAGTACAGATCCGTGAAACAGCCCTGCATGAGATGTTGTTGTGGGCACTGGACCTCAAGCTGGATTCGTGGGAGTCATTGTTATGGGCTCTAAGTCTTCAGCTGGACTCATGCATGACATTATTGTGGGATCCAGGCCCTCAGCTAGATTCTTGCTCTATAGTATATGGACAGATTTCCTGCTCTCTTTTGTATATGATTCTTTGGGTGACTATTATAAATAATCTTATTTCTCATTTTATTCTAAGTAGTCGCTAACATACCAGCAGCTCAAGCTGACCACAGTAGTACACATCTGTGGTCCCATGCACCCTGAAGACCAATGGAAGAAGATCACTTGATCCCAAACTTTGAGACCAATGTGGGTAACATAGGACGACCCATCTTAAAATAAAAGACTAAATAAAAAAAATAAAAGAAATATCACACATTCTCTCATCCAAACAATTCTGTGATCTCATAGTCCCATCCTGTCAAATATAATTGAAGATGTCAATATGTAATACAACAAGCACTGTTAATTCTCTACCACTTTGTTTGTAACTCTGTATTGTCTGTACTGTTCTGTTGCTATTTTGTAAACAGTTGTCTGTCTGTTAATGTTTACCTCGTTTTATTTTTAAAATAAAAAAAAGAACTGTAACAATCTTCTTCAATTTCTTCCTGTCTTCTTTCAGTTCAGACTGGCAGCTTTCCTGCTGGAGCAGCTGATTACACCCATACTCATTTACTTAGCAACAGGATGCTTAGCCACACCCTTAATTTTCCTTTTTGAACATGCTCTCTCAGTTTTTACAATATTGATAAAGTGAGAATTTTTTGAATCTTTAATTTCTGCTTCCTTTTTTACTTAGCAATTCTTTATTTTTCTCTTCTTGCATTTAATTAGAAGCACTCAGGAGAAGCAAAAGTCACATGTTCAGTACTTTCCTTAGAAATAGCTTTAGCTAAGAATGAAATTTCATTGTTTGCAAGGTGTACTTCCTAAAAAACTCAAACATGAATACAATTCAGCCTCACGTGCCACTTTTTAATGAAGATTTCTTTCATTGAGTGTCCAGTCGCTTTTCTCATTTCCATCTAAGATCTCATCAAAATGACTTTAATTGTCCATATTTTTAATAACATTTTGTTTATAGTAAATTATTTTCTAATAACCCACTGAAAATGAAGCTCTAGAAGTTGTCATAAAATTCTTAGATTTGCAACTATGTCTTCTAAAATAGAGGCTTTCCTTACTTTTCTCTTTTCTTTCTGAGGCCAAACAGAATTGCTTTACAGTCTATTGATGTCAATGTGGCCTTTCTCTAGACTGCTGCTCCAAATTCTTTTGGCCTCTACCCATTACTCAATTTTAAGAGTACTTTCTAATTTTTAAGTATTCATTACATCAGCACCTCCACTTCTCAGTACTAATTCTGTCTTAGTCTATTTGGGCTGCTGCAACAAACTGCCTTAGACTTGATAGCCTTCTAAATTACAGAAATTTATTTCTTGCAATTCTAGAGACTACAGATCCCAAGAGTAAGATGCTGGCAGATTTGGTATCTAGTCAGGGCCTACATTCTGGTTCAGAGATGACTTTCTCACTGCATCCTCACATAACAAGGGATGAAGAAGCTATTTATCATGTGGAAGTTATCTACAAACACCTGTATAAGGACACTAATCTTATCCATGAGCCTTCCACCTTCATGGCCTAATCACATACCAGCTGCCCCATTTCCTCATATTTGGTACATTAGAAGTGAAGATTTCAACATATGCATAGGGAGAGGAATACACACATTCAGTCTCTATCATTTCCTCACTGAAATATTACAGAAATTTTACAGTCTAATTTTATCAGATTATTTGCATTGCCCAGCTTGCCATTTGCAGAGACACAATACTCAACATTTTAAAAGGGGGAAGATTTAACTAATCTCATAGTTTCCAGGGATTTAGTCCATGGTTGTCTGGCTCCAAGGCAGAAACATCATGATGGAAGTGTGTGGTAGAGCAAAGCTGCTTAGTTTGTGGAGGCTGCTTGGAAGAAAAGCAAGGAAACAGAGCCAGAGTACAAGGTGTGAGGCACCCGAGAGAGTACCCAAGGAACGCAAAGTACTCTATTTCCTTTACTGTCCCTGACATATCTAGAAATAATTTCTACAAAATCCTGTGGGCCTCCCAATTCAATCAAGTTGACAGAATCAAGTCAAACTGTCACACCCACAGTATGTGCATTATTGGTTGTTAATGACCCACCTAGAATGTCCTCTATCTGCCTTGTCTCCTGTTCTCCCCAGTCTCATCTTACCATACCTTCCTTAGCAGTAGTATCCATTCCATATGGATTAATTCAAAACATACTGTCTTTTACAAACTTCTCCCAGTTTTTCCTAGTCATGTCATCTTCCCATTCTTCATAATTTTGTTAGCTCTATAACTCTCCTCTAACCACAGTTCTTTGCACATATTTGTTGCTTCCCTAGACCAGTGCTTTTCAGAGTGTGTATCAGAATCACCTGGTGTTCTTGGCAGCTAGCGATTCAAATATCGGGGCTGTAAGCTTTCTGGAAACAAGTTCTGAAGACGAGCACTGAAAATCTGCATTTTCACAAATTTTCAAGTGCGTTCTTAAACTTGCCAAATCTCCAGAACATTTCCTCTAGGCTCAGACACACTCCAAAAGAATAACACCTCATCCTTCTACGAGTTCTTTCTTTCTCAATTCCTGTTGCTTAGAACATAGTAAACATTCAGTAAAAGTGTTATACATTAGTTTAATGTGGCTACAAAAAATTTTAGAAGACATAGCTGCAAATCTAAGAATTTTATGACAACTTCTAGAGCTTCATTTTCAGTGGATTTTACTCTACGAACAAACAAAAGTACCTGATAGTCTTAAAGATAACAAACTCCCTTCTCTCCACATGTGTGATCTGCTACTGAGTTTTCAGAAATATGTAATCGAATATAGAGCTTTCATTAGCATCTACTACACTAGGAAAAGCACTGTGTAGCAGTTCTTACTCAGAATGAGAATAATGTTCTTGCCCTTCATCCTTGCAGCTTTTGATATCTATACACTACATTTAATCATCTAGGCCGCTTAATCTACTGGCATTTCAGTGATCTCAAATCAGATTTCCTGCAGCACTGCTCCAAATAAGTAACTTTTTAAGATAGTGCAGGCTCTTATTAGTTGCAAATCATGCCACTGGTGCCATGTGCAGCTTCTATGCCTTCCTGGAAAATGATCTGATTTAAAGAATTTCCTTTCAATTTTGTCAGTAGGTGTAACTATGTAACCATTAGAGATTTTATATTCTAGCCAGAATAACATCAAGAAAGAGTGACCTAACAAATTGGTGGCTTCTTTCTCATCTTCAGTGCAGCATAGTTCAAATATTGCAAGAATATATAATGATATTCTTTTTCATATTTTAACCTATTACTTTTATCCATGCCATTATATTTGGCCCTCCAAACATCCTCATGAATCTAATACAGCTCTTATTATTTAATTGTATAGATGAAGAAGAAGCATTGCATACAAGCCCAAAACACAATGGAGTTCTTTAACTTTTTGGACTCCCACAATTTCAATATATATCCCTGAGGTCTAACTACTTACCAGTCTTCATCAACTCAAGACACCACTGATCTAGGGGCTGGGGATTTAGCTCAGCGGCAAAAGCGCCTGCCTGGCAAGTGCAAGGTCATGAGTTCGGTTCCCGGTACCGGAGAAAAACCCCAAAACAAAAAAGACACCACTGATCACATACTGCATATCTAAGGGCATTCCAATTTCATGTGGTACCTTTCAGAGACACTGAGATTGTACAGTACAGACACTATCTAGTTCGCATATATACAAAGTTAGGCCAGCCTAGACTCCCTATTGGAAAAGAATGGCAGAGTACAAGGTCCTTGTTAGTCAGGCACTAAGTGTACAACTTTACTTCCATTTCTGTGAAGGCAGCATGCATGAGACCTATGCAGGAATAGAAGAGTCCTTCTCAAGGGGATGATTCCCAATTGTTTAAAAAATTCACTGGAGATTACATGATTCCTCAAAACTCAAGAGACTTTACCTAATTGACAGCTTCTTAGGATTCAGTGTATGAATTATTCAAAAGCACCATTCTAAGCACAATGACTAGCACCAGATGGGTAGTATCAAGCCAAGCAGGGAGACTTCAAAATTGCCTTGGGAGCTTGTCATGTGTCTCCTAGAAGTTATATAACATAGAATCTGGTCCCTCATGACACAGGGAAGTCAAGGTGAAAGATAGGCTAATGTGGATGACTGAAGAAGCAGCTGGTATGGAGTTTGGTGAGCAAAAATATTTTCATATTCAACAATAAACACTGAAGAAGGTTGATGGTATAGTGCTGAATAGGTCGAACCTAAGACGTGGAACTTTCATAGCAGGGATATCTCAAAAGAAAGTATGTGTCAGTTATGCTGTCATGAGCAAGAAAACAGGAATAGGAGAAGTCAAAGGGCATCAGGTGAGAATATATACAGCCTATGATGGAGATGGTGCAATGGCATATCTTCATGCTGGGGTATCTCCAGAGAATGCATAAAAACACTTTAGAAAAGAGTCAGCGTTGGGGCTTGCATCACAGCTGGAGAATGCCAGTGTAAGAATAAGGCTGCTCCAGTCATATAAAGTGTTGCCTATTGCCTTTCATTATCTAGAGGACTCTAGCGAAGCCGGAAGTATCATAAGAGAAGGAAGAGGAGGCAGCTAGGACATTACAGGAATGGAGGAAGGAAACATTCTGCCCCGTCAGTGGACTCTATGATGTGCTGCCCAATTCTTCATTTGGCAATACTTTATTCCCCATCCTCTAACTGGTGCCAGTTAGCAGTCTGCAGTTATAATGCAGTATTAGTCAAACTTCTATGATCATCACCAAATTCCTGAAATAATGAACTTATAAAGAGAGAAGGTTTATTTTGGCTCAGAGTTCTAAAGGATACAGCACATGAGTGATTGCTTTGGACTTCAAATGAGGCAGCATAACAAGGCATTGTAGAAAACTATTAACATCACAAGCCAGAGGGCCAGGGATATAGCTCAGTGGCACAAGCGCCTGCCTGGTAAATGCAAGGTCCTGAGTTTGACTCCCGGAACCAAAAAAAAAAAAAAAAAAGGACAATAATATCACAAGGCAGAGAACAAAGGAAGAGGAAGAGGCTGTGGTCTCACAATCCCCTTTGGGAAGTTTACCAGTAACCAAAAGGCTTCCCTCTAAGCCCACCTCTTTAAGGTTTCACTATCTTCCAGTACTACTACCGTGCGGATAAAATCTTTAACACATAGACCTTTAGGGGATAGTCAAATTCCAAACTGTAATGAAGCTTCATATGGATATTTCCTCAGGTGAAAAATGCTCCCTTGCCTAAGGTCGTATTGCCTTTCAGGAAGCATGAGGTTCATCTGATGACTGGTGACTGCAAAGTAAAAAAGTCTGGCCACTTTGCTCAGCTCAGTACAACTCCAAAGGGCTAGCTCAGCTTCAGAGCTCTTCGTAGGGTTGGCCAAGACCTCAAGTAAGATGCATTGCCTCTTCAGTTACCTCTTCCCAGTCCCACCTCTCTCCTTTTCTTCCTATCCATTCCCAAGAATACTCACCAGTAAACCACCTCCTTGCAAACCCCCATCTCAGTGTCTACTTTTGGGATCAGAGTGTACAACAGTTCCACCTTCTGTATTGGATGCTTCAGAGACTAGGTTATGCCAGGAGCTGAAAAGAGATGGAAGTATTACATCAAAAGACCCAAGTTCTGGTTTTTGGCTGACTGAGATTTTTAACTTTAGTTTGAGATTGTTCATTTAAAAAGATAAGTGATTGCTGAGTGTGGTGGCACAGGCGTGTGATCACAGCATTTGGAAGGTTGAGGCAGAGGATCATAAGTTTGAAGCTAGCCTGGCCAACACAGTGAGATGAAAGCCAGTTTAAATTACAGAGAGAGAAAGAGAGAAAGAGAAAGAGAGAGAGAGACAGAGACAGAGACAGAAAGACAGAGAGGTAGGCAGAGAAGGATAGACAGAGTCAGAGACATAGAGACATAGAGAGACAGAGGAAAGGAAAGGAGAGGAGAGGAGAGGAGCAGGGAGAGGAGGGGAGTGATGGGGAGGGGAGGGACAGGGGAGGTGAAAGGGAAAGAGAAACAAAAAGGAGAAAGGGAAAGGGAAAAGGAAAAGGAAAAAAAAAGAAAAGAGAAACTAAAAATATAAGTGACTGACAAACAGAAGGAATCTGTTTGAGATTCTGTCCATGAGCAGGAAAGGAAATCTTAAGGAAAGAGCTTGAAAGTCACTATTGTGAGAAATGAAAATGCTTTCATGACTTCACCCCACTGAGTAAGGTTTGGTCAATAAACTAGTCAACTAGGTCACACCATGATTTTCGTGGTGTCTGAGGTCACACCACAATTTTCATGGTGTCTGAGGCTCATTCTTCTCCGACATTCAATTTTGGAGATGACTGCCTTTGCCTCCACTTCCTCTCTGTAGGAAGTCATGCAGCAATCCCAGCGGTGCTGCCAGAACTCCAAACATGCTTGTCACTCATCTGGATGAGCCTGCAGAAAGGCTTATTCCTTGGTTCATTTGTTTCTCCTCAATGGAGGCAGTGCCTCACTCTCTGAGCCCATTTTTCATTTCTGAACTATTTAAAAGTGACTCAACTGAATCTGCTGAATCGGGTAATCATTCTCAGTCTAATATGCATTTGAAAGTTAATAATAGTGTTCTCACTTCGACATGCATTTTACAATGAAGCTATAGGAAATATGTCCTTAGTTGGCTAGTTAATTATCTATTAAAGTAGGGATAATTCAAAACATATTTTGAACAATGGCAAGATCCTTCTGAAGAAATGAATGTTCTCATTGGAATATCTAAATTTAGAATGTATGTTTTCCAAGCCTCATCTTCTCTTAAACTGTACATTATATTAGTACCCAGTAGATAACTCAGGAAAGTTATGATCATGAGAGGTGATCCCCTGGTGCTATGCATGCCAGAGGAGGGATACTTAAAAAAATGTAACAGGGAAAGCATCCCACACTAGCTTCTGCCTTTGTTGTTTATGAAATTCCCAGAAATAGTCCTTTTGAACTTGGTATACTTATTACATTAGAACACATAAATTATTGTCCTAACCCCACCCTCAGCATAAATATTTGTATTACAAAATACAGAAAAATTTCTCAGAAAAGATGGCAGCTGTTCACTTCAGAAACTCATAAAATGGAATTGGGGCAGGAAATAACTTTCCATGCACTAACAAGAGTAGAGCTCAAGACCCCACAAAAGCAATGTCCTCAGACATTTTGAGCCAGAAGGAGTTTGGAAAATTGGATGTTTACACAATTGGTTGTTTTCACCCTTCTCCCCGCTAAAGATCTAGGAGATCTAAACAGAATCCATCTTATGACTGCCCTCAAATATCAGCCTAATACACAGAGAAGTTAAGAAATGAAAAGGTGTGCAGGGGCTGGGAATGTAGCTTGGTGGTAGCGTGCTTGCCTAGCATACACAAGGCCCTGAGTTCAATCCCAAGTACCACAAAAAGAAAAGAAAAGATGTACAGTCATGCACCTTTCTTTTGCGTACATGCAGTTTACAGTGCGATTAAACCCATAACTGAAGTTAAGAGCATGTATCTGCCAGAAAACAAATAAAAATGAAGCAAACTTTTAGCACCTCAGTTCTATTAGCCTTCTCATTGCTGAGACACAATACCCAACACCCACAATTTAAAGTAGGAAAGATTTAATTTAGATTACAAGTTGAGGAGAATTCTGCCCACGGTCAGCTAGTTCCAAGGCAGGAACATTACGGCAGAAGGACATGACAGAGCAAAGCTACTTAATTCATGACAGCCGGGGAACAGAGCAGGGGAGCAGTGCCAAAGAGAAAAGGACTAGAGACCAGATATAGTACTCAAGATCACCCCTCCATGATCCATGAAGACCTAGAAGCATGCTTTACTAATCTATTAGGTGTTTCTTAATCCAGTGAAGTTGACAAGTCAGGATTAATAGTCACATCCACCATAGTATGGAGCTTGGGATTTGACAAATCAGACATTGGGGAAAAAACAGTATGAATGCAGTATGTTCCCCTTTCTTCTACCTAGCAAACAGGAATCTCTTACAAAGCAATGATGTTTGGGCCAACACTGAGTTTTAATACTGCAACAACTAGAGGAGTGAATGAGACATGGAACATGCCATTAAAAAACATAAACTTCCAAGGGGAAGGGAGACACATCAATAACTACAGAACGGTGTAGTACATGGTCTAATGGCCTCATGATAGCAGTTATCACAATTATATTTAGTAAAGAATTAGTGGGGCAGTAGTGTAGACACAGCATTGACATCACCAGCTCGTAACCATGACTAATTCTATCTTGTGTCCATCCATTCCTATCTTAACATATCCCTAACTGAATCACTCCTGTACTCTGAAGGTGTTGAGATTCATCATTTGAATGTTTTTCAAAGAATACATAATATTATTTTTATATCTCCATGATGTATACAAAGCTTCTTGAGAGACCTCAAAGATGATCCTATATTAGCTGGATGTAAAAACATTTTAAACTATAGAAATAAATAACTTGTGATAAAGAAATGACAGGAGGCTAATATTTGTTTCTAACAAAAATGTGACACTGTTATGCCAACCCGCCTAGTCTCCCAGGGATTCTAAAAAGCAGCTAAGGTGTCAGAGTATGCCATTACCTCTTACTATTTCTGTCTCAAAGAAATGAATTCAGTATCTCAATTATATTCTTCCCTGTGGGGCAGGATAGCTAATGTATTATTTTATTTTTAAAAAGGAATTAAAATTAAAATGCTACCACTTTCATAATTTTGTCAATTTTTCATCAATAAAGATAAAAAATAAAATTTACACAATGTAAGATACATAAACACTCAACCTCCTTCAATTGTGATATTAAAGTTTGGAAGAAGATATCCTTTTGGAAAGATGTATCTAAATAACAAATTTATTTTATTGTATGATTGTAAAAGGAAATCACAATCTTAATCGAGAATTCATTTACTGATGTTTCCACAAAGTAATTCTTACTGGGCATTTCAACAGGAAGAGCTGGAGGGAATGGGATGTCCTGAACAATCCTGCAGTTAGTTGCACTTAAACCAGAGTGAACAATTTTAATACAAACTCTCTGGAGTATACATGATGGGCACTCCTTGAAAACTGAAGTAGTAGAATTTTATGTGATATGTAATGGCTGTAAAAAGCAAAACATGTGAGCCTTATTTCTAAGCCCCAGGATGGAATACAGACTCATGGAAGGAATATTCTCACATCTTCCTACACAATTCTAGTTCCCAGCTTGTGGAAGATGCGAACAGTGCCAACCTAGAAACTTCCCCAGCAACACAGCTGTCCTACAGCTCTCAGTACAGTTGTGAAAGCTACTTAGAAGCTTTTTCTAACCAGTATCTTTTCTTGGCAGTGTTGGGGATTGATCCTATGTCCTCACACACGCTGGATAAGGACTACTACTGAGCTACATCCCCAACCTTAATCAGAATCATGCTTAAGGCAATCCACGTATACAAAAGAGTGAATTATACAAGCAACGTAGGGAGTGTATCCTCCTTTATGATTTCAAAGAGTCTGTGTTCAATACAACAGATATTTAGCCTTGCAAAGTACACTTATGTAAAAATATTCACAGATTAGAGGCAGGCCAGTTTCACCCCCATCACAAGGTAGGAGTTTATAACACTAGTTAATCCACAGTCTCTTTTGGATCTGCTTTGGCAATTTTTATTTAGTGTCCTAAGCAGTTTGAGTGATCCTAGCTTTGACCCTTAAGGCTTGTTATGCAAGTAATAGTCTCATCTCACATCTTGGACCTAAAATTTGGTACTATTTTTTCAGATCTGAAGTCTCACTTTTCTCAAATATGATTTAGATATAACCTCGGATTCTGTCACTTCAGAAGTTCTAGATAACAACATGGTCATTATCACCTGAAACATCACTTGTGGAGCCCCACTAGTGGCAAGAAAAGTTGAGTGATAAGAATCAAGCAGGGCTGGGGATTTAGCTCAGCGGCACAGCGCCTGCCTGGCAAGAGTGAGGTTGTGAGTTCGATTCCCAGTACTGGAAAAAAAAAACAAAAAAAAGACAAAAAAAAAAAAGAAGAATCATGCATGCACACATGCAAACAAAATACATTTATATTCCCCACCTGTTCACGTTATGTTAAAGTATGGCTTTGTGTCACAGAGAAACTTTCTAGAAAGCAATTCTAAATCATTGTCCAAAGCCAAATTAGGCTGAACAAAAGTCACTGTGGTGGACTACTTCATTGATTCTCACTTTCTAATGAAATAAAATTTCAATAATAAGCAAGCTCCATTACTTGTGAAATGACTCATCTAATTGGTAGGTATGAGATGACCAAATTCTGTGCCTACTTCAGCAGCACATATACTAAAATTGTAGTTGATCAAGCTCAGATCTGGCCTTCTCTTGGCTTCTAGATGGTCTATGCTCATATAGAGGTTCTGCCCCTGGGAGATGGAAGGGAAGCTCTTTTGGCTTAAGTACTGCTATGGCTGAATGGATAAACCTGCCTACTTCTGGAGTTCTATATTCGCAAGCCTAGATCACAGCAGACTTGAGGGCACATCTTCTCAACCAGGCCCTAAACGTAATAATGATTATCTTTTAAAATTAAGTTTATTGGTACAATTTAGCATAATGGCAAATTTACCATAATGATCACTTTCATCATAGTGAATTTGTACCTGTACATGATATATTTTTGTTCTTCTTTTTTTCCCATCCCTCTCCTCTCTCTTCAACTCCTCTCCGCATGCTATATGTCCTTTTTGCCAATGTTCTGAAATGGGTAAAGAAGAAAAGTGTCCCTTAGCAACTTCAATAAAAATTATTGCATAAGACTAAGGACTTTGCCTGTCTTTACTGTTATATGTGACTAGCGCAATATCTTAGTTACCAGATTTCCTTGCCAGTAAAATGTGAGGGAAAAGATACTAAGAGGCTTCTGAGACAGATATCTTCACCCTTAAAAAGAGACACAGATCAGGGCACAGTGGTTGGTTTTTTGGTTTTTGGTTTTTTTTTGGTCTTTTTGAGACATATGCAGTTCAGGCTGGTCTTCAACTCACTTTGTAGCTCAGGCTGGCCTCGAACTCGCAGTGATCCTCCTGCCTCAGCTTCCTGAGTGCTGGGATTACAGGCCTGTGCCACCACACCCAGGTAGGGCACAGTGGTGAAGGCCTGCAATCCCAGCACATGGCAAGCTAAGACAGGAGGATCACTGCAAGTCCCAGGCTAGCCTGGGTCACAAAGGGAACTCAAGGCCAACCTGAACTGCATAGTAAGACTCTGTCTCAAAAAAAAAGAAAGACTCAGGCCTTGTGAGGTGCCTTGAGAGTATAGTATTGTTGAAGCCGTGGAAGCAACTTTTTCAAGATAAAAGGATAAGCCTGGGGTAAAGATGGCAAAATGAATAAGTGAAAAGAATATGAGTCCTAGTTAGTATTGCTACAAAGCTACTATCACCAATTGTGTAACCACCTGGCCTCTGGACTATGTGCAATACATAGTAATAAATCACATTAAACAATAAATCAGTTTGAATTGAGCCCTATGTTGTTGAGTTGAAAACCCTTCAACTGAAAAAGCAGAGAACAATTACTGCTTGTGATAGTTAATTTTGATTGCTAACTGGATTGAATTGAGATATGCCTAGGAGATAAGTAACGACATTTGTGGGTGTCCCTGGGTATAATTCTGTCTTACTTTTCTCCTTGCTAAGACAAAATATCTGACACCCACAAGTGAAAGGAGGAAAGGTTTATTTCAGCTCACTGAAACAAAGGTTTCAGTCCATAGTTAGCTGGCTCTGAGGCAGGGCAGCATACCAGAGGGGTATCACAAAGGAGAAATGGTTCATGATGTGGCAGGTAGAAGGCAGCAAGCAGCAGAAACCTGCCTTCTACCTTTTATCTCATCCAGGCTACAAGTATTTTGGGTGGTGCCACCCACACCCAGGGTGGGGCTGCTGTCTTCAGTAAATCCATTCAGTCATACCCAGAACTATGCTAATTCCAATCAGGGAACTAATTTAGTATCACAGACCCATAATCTAATGCTGGTAGTCAGAGAAAGCTTCACTGAGAAGTGACATTTGACTTGAAATCTCTGTCATGAGAAGGATTCTCTCCACCTATAAAGACAAAGGAAGTAGGTGCCATAGAGAAAGAACACCAAGTTAAAAGACCTCAGGGGAAGAGTAACATTAACATATTTAACCAAGAGAAAGTTAGAGTGCCTGAAGCAGAGCAAATGTGAGGAGGAGGAGGAGATATGACTGGCAATGTAGGCAGAGGCCTGATCATGGAATGTCCTATAGGCCATAAAATGGACAGTGGATGCTCCTCTGGTTGCTAATGGGATGTGCTTCAAGAAATTTAAGCAGAAGAATGATTGGTATTATTTAAAATGTTTTAAAAGATTGTGCTGGTTGATTTTATATGTAACACTGACTGGGTATAGGGATGCCCAAATAGCTGGTAAAACATTGTTCTGGATATCTCTGTAACAGTCTTCCCAAAAGACATAATATCTCTATTGTCAGTATGAGTAAAGATCAAGCAGTCATTAACCAATCCATTAAATTCCAGAATAGAATAGAAGGGGAAGGAAGGATGAATTTCTTCTCTTTTGTTGCAGTTGGAGAGTCATCTTCTCTTCCCTAGAACAGTGAAGGTGACACTTTTAGAGAACAAGTGCCAAACTGCAACCCAAAACACACTTGTTTATTGCAAAGTGCCAACACTGCAGTTAAATCTGAATACTGAGGTTTTAGTATAGAAAAAACAACTTACTATCTTTTGTCTTAAAAGAAAAACACAAGAACACATGTGCCATAGGTTCACCACCACTGCCCTAGAACTTAAAGCTGTCAGTTCCCAGATGTGATGACTTAGACCCAAAGTAAGTATCAGATCATCAACTTGCTCTGCTCTAATGAATTTTTGAACAGGAATGAAATACATCTCTGGATTTCCTCATTTTCCAGCTTGCAGATGGGCAAATTGTGGGACTTTTTGGCTCCCATAACCACCAATTTCCAAATAAATCTAAAATACACACACACACACAACTGAGTCATTCTGTTTCTCTGCAGAGCTCTTACTAATGCTGCATTATCATAGGTTTAGTCAGGACTATTAGGAAAAATTCCATACCTACTTCAAGGTTACTTCCTCTTTGAAGTCAGTCTCATGAATCCTGTCCTCAACAACTACTGACTTCGCTGAACCTCTCTATCACTTGATACTTGGTACTTATATCACTATTTGGGCCCTTGGCATTTCCATGTCTCACTTCATATACTGTTATGGTTTGTGTCTAGATGTGCCACTATGGGGGTCATAGAGTTTTTTCACAGGTGGCTAAATATAGAGTGTGTGATCAATTGATGGTGCAATGCTGGGATTAAGGTGCTAGGATTAAGGGTGGGTGATTGCTTGATCAGTCCACTACTTGGATTGTTACCAGTTTAATCCCGGGAGCCCGGATAGAGGATAAAAGGACAGAAAGACACTGTTAAGGTTTGGTTGTTGATTTTGCTGTCTTCTGCTGCCATGAGCTATTGCCCCTGTGCCATGTGTAACCCTACCTTGGAGCCAGCCAATTATGGACTGAAACATTTACAATTGTCAGCTAAATAAACCTTTCCTCCCTTAATTTTGGGCATTGAGTATTTGGTCTCAAAAACGAGAGAAAAGTAACTAAGACATACGCACATCTTCTCCTTCCAAAGAACTGCACTTTCCTAACACTCAGTGGCCCATATGCCATACTCCATTGTATGCCTGCCTATACCACTGGGTTAATGTATATTTATTTTTGATGATTGTACCAATGGACACAAACTAATATGTATGTATAATATTTGTTAATGATAATACTGATGACCTAATTTGCTTATGAGTTATTTTACTGGCAAATAATAACTTCATTTTGCCATATCTAAAAATATCAGCATGTGACACCAAAATTAAAACATATGATATCTCCTATGCAAATTAACATAATGGGAGGCAAGCAACAGAATGTGGATTCTGTGTATGAATACTGCAAATGTTTTATTAAAGAAGACTGAAGAAATTTTCATGGAAATTGTTCTAATTTGGGACTTACTGGGTACGCCAATATTTTATTTTTGAACATATCACTTCTCCCAAAATCTCTACCATTAAAATTAAACCTTAATTTCAAAATAGGTTGTGTTGCTTTTAAGAAGTGAAAAAACGGCATCGTGTAACAAGGTGCATCCTCAGCGTACCCTCCACTGTGCTGTGTCATCCTCAAACTGCCCATGAATAGATGGGGGAATAAGCTAAAACCAGAAAAAGGAGCAACTCCTCCATCTTCGTCACTTGCCAATGTCAGACATACAGAAAATGAGCACAGTAAACTGAACCCTTACAAGAAGTAATGTAATCTGAAAGCTTTACAGTCTTTCATAGCAAAGACAGACGTTGCCAAGAAATACATGACTCAGCAATGGGCCTTCTTCTTATTGTTGCTAAGTCTAAATTGAAATGATATGACAGCTAAGAATGAAGGAAAGCACACTGTTGATGAAGCGATCCATCAAAACACATCAGGTGTAACTCACAAATTAACATGTAAGAAAATATCTGGTGTCATGGTTTGTATCTGGATGTCCTCCCAAAGCCTCATGCAGTCATGGGGCAGGCTTCTAGAGTTTATGATTGATTCATGGTCCAAGGCTGGGATTATGAGTTGTTATGGTTGAAACATTGTGTCAACTTGGTGAGTCTAGAGGTTTGGCTAAGTGACTCAGCAGGAAGCCAGGATACTTACTTTGTATACATCCTGAGCCTGTGAAAGAGGAGGGCAAAGATTATGTGAGAGCTACACGCCCCTTAGGTGGGGGTAGCCTGTTTACAAAGTAAAGCAGAGAAAGAAGCTGCTTGCTGCCATTCCTCCAGTTTGCT
>NW_004955489.1:4523042-4532565 GCF_000276665.1 Chinchilla lanigera
TAGCCTGTTTACAAAGTAAAGCAGAGAAAGAAGCTGCTTGCTGCCATTCCTCCAGTTTGCTCTGGCTGTTTGCTGTTTGGGTGCCATTCCCCCCTTTGCTCTTGTTGCTTTGCTACCTTTTGCCTTGGAGCCAGCCAAGTATGGACTGAAACCTCCACAAACTATAAGCTAAATAAACCTTTCCTTCCTTCATTTTCGGTGTTCGGTATTTTGTCTCAGCAACGAGAGAAAAGTAACCAAGACATGAGTGTAAGTGCTATACCCACCCTGGGGTGGGTAGTTTGCATAGAAGGTAATGGAGGGAAAGAGGCTGCTTGCCACTCCTCCCTTTTGCTCTTGTTGCTTTTACTGTTTTCTGCTCCCATGAACTGTTGCCATGTGGCACTCTGCTTTGGAGGCAACCAAGTATGGACTGAAACCTCCACAAACTGTGAGCTAAATAAACCTTTTCTCTCTTTAGTTCTGGGTGTCAGGTATTTTGTCTCAGCAATGAGAGAAAAGTAACTAAGAGAGCTGGCAAACCACAACCCTCTCAAGACAACTTTGAAAATGGACTGCTGTTAAAATATCTTTCCTGTGAACCATGAGAACTCCAGCAGTTAGCTGTGCATGAATACACACTGTGGGATAAATATGCACTCGCAGTCCTGAAGTTGAGTCTTCAGTAAACCTGAGCAATGTACTCATTGTAGCTTATGAATATCAAGGTTTGGAAACCCTTAAATTTTTGCTCTTTTAGTACATTAATAATATAGGATACTCTTTACAAACAAGAACTCTGGAGGCAGAGGGCCTAGGAGAATCAGAATTCTACCACTTGCTAGTCATACGTCCTTGGGCAAATTACCTAACTTCTCTGTATGTCAGCTTTGCATCTATAAAATGTGGGCAACAAAAATAGCATCAGAGATGGAGCAGAGCTCAGGAGTAGAGTGCTTACTTAGAAAGTACCCTGGTTTCATGCCTCAGTCCTGCAAAAAAAAAATATATATATATATGTGTGTGTATATATATATATGTGTATATATATATACACACACATACACACACATATATATACATAGATAGATAGTATAGATATAGATGGAGATATAGAGATATAGATATATATGGTGGTTCAATTGGTGTTCATAATTGACTTAGACCAGTGCCAGGCATATAGCTCTCTATATACATGTTAAACAAAAAAAGTAGGTTTCTCTAGTTGGTATAAAATGGTAGTCTCTAGAATTGTGTGCCTTTTGCCTTCATGAAATGATGCTTTGATTGATTTGTAATCAATGAGATAAATAGTTATTGCCTAGAAGTGGACCTGGGACCGTATTTTAAGAAACCTTCTACAGCATTTTGTCTAATCTCTACATTACAAATGTGGAAACTGAAGATCATGGCAGGAAAAAGATTTGCCCAAGTCAGCAACTGTCAAATTGTAGAAGAGTTAGTAATAGAAGCCAAGTCACTGTTCTTCCTACCAGCTGTCCCCGTTTCAAATGCATCTTTTGGAGAACTAGTTATATGTGATCTTGGGGAAAACAATCATACAAGTAAAGATGACCACCAATAATCCAGGTAAATCATGTGCTTAGTGCACTAGAAGCACGCGTGATCTGTGGACAGTTTCTCAGTGTCACCAATATTACTTAACAAATTTTTTACCAATATTATTATTGTTCTTTCCCTCCTTCTGACTGAGTCACAAGATTAGTACTCTTCTATCACACATTCAAAAACAATGTCTTCCTAGTCATAAAGTAAATCTATTGAAAGAAAAATGCTAAAGCAATTTTATTGCTTACATTAACACTTCAAAATCTCTGTCTAGTGATTAACTCTGATAATAGTTAAATGCAATTTTGATTTCCCCTATCAGAATGTCTGAATCTTTTCAGCTTTATTATACTTCACATATTAAATTATTAAGAACGTATACAGCTCAAGAATTAAACATGAAAGCCAGCTTAGACGTAATGAAGTATAAAACCAGAAATTGCTTCTTAATTTTTTGTCAATTAAAAAGGAATAAAAATAAGTAAAGATCAGGGCCTTATAGTTGTCAAAGACATTTCTGAAAGGCAGGATTGTGAATCCATGCGCTGTAGTCCAAATACCAACAAAGCCTTTGCAAGATTCAGTTACTCATAAAGCCAGGCAGAATTTTAGGGTACTTCTTAAAAGGAAAAGCTACCACTTTGTAGATTTGCATTTAATCTTTATATTTATTACAGATAAAAACTCAGTGAGTGAATATTGGCAAACATGAGCATCCAACAGAAAGCACATCAATTCTAGTCTTTTTACATTTCCGTTACAGACTATGATTATCTGTTTGAACTAAAGTCCATTAGTTTATCACAGCCATCACTGCCTCTCAGAAAACAGTGATTGAGGTTTGTTCACTTGCGAATTGCATAAATCATACATTTCTTACTGCGGGTTTAGTTAACTTCACTATTAGCAATAGAGTAACAAACAAATACAGTTCAACCAGATAGCAAGAAGATAGTGTGCAGTAAATATATTACTATTCTGAAGAACGACCCAAAAAATTTAAACAGGATAGTGCATCTTGGTACATTATAAAAATCTTAAGAGACAGTAAGTCTGAAAGATCCCTCTGAGAATGTGAAAAACCACTTCAGCTCAAAGGTACAGAATTAGTAGTTCAGATCAGTGAGTTAATAATGGAGTCAGAAGTCTTCTGGCTCCTTATCTAGTTCTCCTCAAAAATGGGAGTGGGATTTGTTTGTACTTGAGCTTCAATAAACATATTCCCTATATGGGGTCTATACTAATTTGGTTAATTACAAGGTTTGCTCTTGAGCAAACCAAAATCTAGACCAGGTTTCTCTAAAAAAAATCCCACTTATGAATGTTAATATTTATAGCAATTTATATTAGTTATTCATTGATGACATTCTACTTGGAACAAAAATTGCAATCTTGCAGAACTTCTTAATTATAGACATTTTCCAACATTTATAAACATAATTTTTCATAGTTTTTTTCTTAAATTTATGTTAAACTGTTACACAAAAACATTAGCTACAGAATCATTTCTATAGTCTTCTAAAGACAGTTATACTCAGTAATGTAATTTAGGAAGCCCAAGAAACTAGTTAGGCTAATTGAGAAAAATTGTCTTATTAATACAGAACTGCACAGCAATGACAAAGGCATGGATCTTTTTAGTGACTTGCTAGCAGCCGACTGCCACAATATATCTTTTTAAACTTGCAAGAGTAGGTAATATAATTATATAATGGTCATTGAGACTTTTTTCTGATTCAGATTCCACAAGTAGCCTGACATAAAGCTTTCTTTGAAAGACACCTCAGCCTTGTATAATCCTTCCTTGAAATGTTACACAGTGCTCGGTAAACCGAGACAAAGCCCCTCGGCCATAGCATGAGAGGATATTCCCTCACAGCCTTATCAACTAAACTTGCAATTTATTGCTGCTTCTCTGGATCCCTTGCTCACTTGCTCAAATGAGCTGACTCATTTGCCCACTTAGCAGATTATATCTAGATAACAGAGTGTAGGACACTGCTCCATATCCAGTTCCTCAGGGGACAGCTACAAGCTATGAAACTGTTCGGCTACATTTTGCACCCTGCTCGTCAGCGATAGGGTACTACACCACTTTTATGGCCTGTCATTTGCCCTTGTTTATTTGAATATCCTCCTGAGTGACTAGTAAAATGGGAAGTTGACACTATATTTATCTTGCTTTTGTTGTCTGTGTAAATAATATATTGTCTGAATCTACCTGGGCTACTTGTGTTTTTGGTTTACCAGCCAAACCTATCAAGGTGAATGATAGAGCAGTAGAAAAGATAGCAAACTCCAAAGCCAGGCAACCTGAGTTTGCATCCCAGCTACTGTGGTTTGAATGTTTGTCCCCTCCAAAACACATGTTGGAAGTTACTTGTCACTGTAACAATACCAAGATGTGGGAGATATCCAAAGTGGGTAGTCTATGAGGCTTCTACCACGATGGGTGGGATGGATGCTATTGTAAAAGGCTGAACTCAAACTCCTCTCTTGCTTTCTTGCCCTTCAACTTTCCCCTTAGAATGAAGCAAGAAAGCCTTTCCCAGATGCCAGCATCTTTTTTTTTTTTTTCGGTACCAGGGATCGAACTCAGGAACTTGCACTTGCCAGGCAGGCGTTTATGCCACTGAGCTATATCGCCAGCCATATGCCAGCATCTTGATCTTGGCTTCTCAGCCTCCTGAATTGTAAGCTAATGAATTTCTGTTCATTATAAATTGTCTTTTTTATTGTCATATGTTTTGTTGTACTAGCACAAGATTATACACACTGACCTTTGAACTTATAAGCTGTGTGGTCTTGGGCAAGACATATATATATAGATATCTATCTATATCTATATAGATATAGATATCTATCTATATCTATATAGATATCTATATCTATATAGACAGATACACTTTCTGTTGCTTCATTTCCTCATATTATCCATTACTGTGTAAGCTTCCGTGAATAGTGAGGTTAATGTCATAAAGTTAGTTATTACTTTACCAACCCTCACATATTATAACCATCACATATTATAGACAACACAAGAACTTTTGTTTTGTTTTTTGAGATAGGGTCTCACAATGTAGTTCAGGCTGGCCATGAACTCATTATGTTGCCCAGGCTGGCATGCAGTTTGCAGCAATCCTCCTGCCTCAACCTTCTGAGTGCTGAGATTACAGGTGTGCGTCACCATACCCAGTTCTACAATTACTTTTAAGACAGAGAACCCTTCTGCATGAAACTACACAGCTGGAAATACTGAATTAAAGAAAGTGTGCTAAATGAATAATATGCTCTTGAGGGAGAGATTAACTTGGAGACAGAGCTGGTCACAAATTACATACCTTCTCCATTTAACCCTTAGTATGTGCAGCAAAGCAGTAGTTATTATCCTTATTTCAGAAACACATCAACAATCCTTTCTCTAACAGGAAAGAAAACCAATGATTTTCATCAATAGGGATAGACGATTCTGGAAATGTATCAGCCCTCCCTTATTTAAAAGGAAAACCAACAATTTCAGACACCAACATTATAATGACAAACTAGTAAAATACTCAACAAAATACAGCAGTCCTATGCTTTTGTTTTATCTTGTGAAATCCAATTGCATTAAGATGTTTATTTTTTTCTGCTTCAAAAATATCAAGCCAGGCATGGTGGTGCACACATGTAATCCCAGCACTCAGGAGGCTGAAGCAGGAGGATGGTTGTGAGTTCAAGACCAGCCTGGTCTACATAGTGAGCTTAAGGCCAACCTGAACTGCATAGTGAGACCCTGTCTCAAAAAGACAAAAAAAATTCATACAGGCATTAAATTTTAAGGATGTAGGAAACATTTTCATAACCATCCATAATCCATAGACAATTAGCATTAACATTTTGACACATTTTCTCCCATTTTATTTATGCATTTTACCACTGTTGAGTTAATGTTATGTAATTTGCTTTTTGAATGAATATTTTTTCTTTCCGTTCAAAACCTATAATGGGAGAACAAAAATTATCCATAACTTTACTCTCAGTTAATCCCAGATGACATTTTTTCAAAAGCTACACATATGGCCAGAGTATTTAGAAAGCATACTGTCATCAGTGTGCATATATATCAGAATATATACTGTATATGCTATTTAGCATGCCAAGATACTTTTAATTATTTTTCACTTACTCTAGATTATAAAAAATAATGTGTTGAATATTTTCATAAGTGCATATGAGTATCACATAAAAATAGCTAGATATATGTTCACCAAATTAGTAAATTATGATTAGAATAATCTATCTCAAAATATACACTATATAAAAGATAAGATTTACCCTAATAGTCAGACAAGAAAAAAAACACAATAGTACGTTCCATAGCAGCTGTAGCTGAAGTTCAGCAAGAGATCTGTATGACTGTTTTTTTGTTGTTGTTTTTGTTTGGTTTGGTTTGGTTTGGTTTTGGTTTTTCTGTTACCAGGAATCGAACTCACGACCTGCTTGCCAGGCAGGTGCTGTGCGCTGGGCTAAATCCCCAGCCCCTGTATGACTGTTAATCAGGAAAGTCATGTCATATGCGCTAAGATCCCAAGGAGGCACAAACCAAACTGGGTTAAACAGAAGTTCCCTTCTGAAAATCATAAGGACAGATATGACCGATGAAAATACTCCAAATTACAAGTATTGACCTTCTGTTGAATTGTCTTATAACAACGTGGCGCTGTGTGATGTAAAGTAAATAATAAAAAGTACTGTTTTCATTTTTGTCATCGGTGATTAACTTGAGCAACTCAGAAATGAACTGAAAAATAAAGAATTGCGCTCCAGGGCTGCTCTGAGTTATTCACCTAGTTCAGCAGTTGTGCAGCTGGATGGGTAGGGAGACCGGTCACTGTAATACAATTTGAGCCAGCCAGTGACCAGGTGAGATCCAGAATATGGGTAGTGAAAAGAACAAGTGAGGCAGCCCCTCACCCGGGCACATCACTCTGCACCAGTTCCGAGGGCATGTCATTTTGTGACACTTGCAAACACGTACAGGTGAAGAAGCGGACGGAAATCGCTGCCGCTCAGTGCCTATCCTGGAGGCCGCCACCCTCAGGACTAGGTAGGACTGAGCACTCCTCCCATGGGATGTGGACCTGGAACACTGGGGTATTTCCCAGGGAGGTTACGCCAGTCCTAGGCGTCACTGGAAATATGAGCCAGAGACACAAGTGGGAGCCACAAGGGCTGAGGGAGCAGAGAGAGGTACCCAGGGCAGCACTGCTGGGCTGTTGTTTACCCAGGCCCAGGTGCCACAGGAGCTGCAAACTGGAGAAGGCCTGAGTGAGCTGCAGCATGGCCAGGAGCTGGGAACACCATGGCCTGGGCAGTTCCAGCTAGGGCTGTTGTCTCCCTGACCCTGGATTCCACTGGAACCAGGAGCTACAGAAAGACTGAATAAGCTGCGATGCACATAGGAGCTGGAAACACTGGGTGTGGAAAGGGGTGGTCTGGGTAGCACAAGCTGCGGCAGCTGGGAGAAAAGCTCAGCTGGGAGCTCTAGGGTGAGACTCACTGAAGAAAGCAGCACAAATACCCTACCACTGCCTCTAGAGCACAAGAGACTCCTGAACATGACTGAGGAGAGCAGCACTGAAGACCCGCTCTGGGATACTCATCGTAACCAATGGCACAGGCTACTTGTCTCCATCATAAACATTTCCACAATGCGGTACAGTGTTCTTGGTTTGGTTTTTTGTTTTACTTTCCTTGTTTATTCATCATTTGTTTGGGTTGATTAGGTTTGGTCTTTTAATGTTTGGGGGTATAGCTATGTGTATTACTTTCTGCTTTTGCTTTTCATTGCTCTGGGTTTTGTTATGTTTTCCCACATCAGTGATTGCTTCATAGTTCTATCTTTGTTTCACTGTCAGTTCAATAATTGGAGTTAATCTTGCCATCTCTTCTCTCACTTCCCTGTTATATTTCAGTGGACCCTTGACTGATACGCTCAATTTGTTATAACCCAAGTTGGTTGTAAGTCAAGACTACTTTTCCCAAAAGAAATAACTGCAATACCCATACTACGTTCCAAACCTCCCAAAGCATCACTTAACTAACCTTTTCATAATAAAAAAGACTTGTATAATATGTATAATTTACTAGAAACATCCTATAACTGTCCTAATGTAAAAAGGTAGAAAATGTGCCTAGTTTATCAGAAATAACAATTATATTCTGTACTCACCATTCAGGTTGACATCTTCGGCTGTCAGAAGGGAGGATGAAATGCAAGGTGGTTACAGTTTGGAAGGAGAGTCCCCTTCCATAAGAATATCCGGAATGTAGCTCTCTGGTGTCCTCTCTCTCCTTGTGAGACTCTGTAGTTCATTATGACCAGCTTCTGGCTCACTATGTCTCAATATTTTCAGACCTTAATACTGGTCTAAGATTGTCTGCTTCTGTCTTTCCTTTAACACTGTTCGGTAGGACGACATGACATTGTCATTAAGCAAGTGAATGCAACAATTGCCATTTTCTCTGTCTAGGTGAGTCTTTTCTAAAAACTGTTTGTAGCTCTGTCCATTTATTTCATGATTTCCTGTATTTCAGAAGAAGAACTTTGCTGCACTGATTGTGATGAGCCCCTTCCTCTTCAGAAAGCTCTTCAGCTGCCATTTTCTGTTGCTCAGCCAGAAGCTGCTGAAGTTCCTCTGTCTATAATTCCTCCTAGTGTTCCCCCACCAGTTCCTCAACATTAGCACTGTTTACCTGCAAGCCTACAACTCTGCTGTAGTGACTGTCATCAATCGTAGGGTCAACTGAAGGCTCAGTCTCCTCTCACAGCCTTCAAAGTCTCTCTCCTATATAATTTGAGGTCACACATTCTTCCAGGCAGATCAGTGTCCTTAGAGAGACATTGGCCCAGGATTTCTGAATCCCACACAGGAAATGATGTTATAACGTTCTTTCCAGAACTCTTTAAGAGTTAAATCTGTTTCTGAGACCATCCTGAAGCACTTTAGGAACAGCTCCTTGGTGTATAGCTTCTTAAAATTAGCTGTAACTTCCCGTCCCATAGGCTGCAGTAGAGGAGTTGTATTAGGTGAGAGGAACTCGACTGAGAGCCAATTCTTCTTCCAAGTGTCATGGGTGAGCAGGAGCATTGTCCATGATGAGGAGAGCCTTGAGTGGTAAACCTTTGTCTTCTAGATATTTTTTATTATTAGGAGAGAAAACTTCCCTGATACATGCAAGAGAAAGTACTGTTACCCAGGCTTTTGCTATAGACCTCCACATGACCCATAGCCTATTCTTTATGACTTCATGTTTTCTGAACACTCTAAGTGTCTCAGAGTGATAAACCAAGAGAGAGGCTTTATCTTGAGGTCACCACTTGCATTAACACGTAGCGATACAGTTAGCCTATCCTTTAGAGGCTTGTAGCCTGGCATATTCTTTTCTTCCTGGTAATGTATGTTCTCCTTGGCATTTTCTTTCAGAAAAGGCCAGTTTCATCATAGTCGAAAACTTGACGAGAGCAAAATCTATTTCTCTGTATCATCATTTCAAAGTAGTGTATGTAATTTTCAGTAGCCCTTTTATCAGCACTAGCTGCTTCAGCATGCTTAGTCACACTACGAATGCCAGTTCTCACTTTAATATTGTGAAACCACACTTTACTGGCACAAAATGTTTCACCATGATCACATGTTGGTGAATTATCTTTTATGAGATCTGCCTTCATAGTCCTAGCTTTTTCACAAATTATAGTCAGATAGGTTATAACTTGCCATCTGCCTTTCCTTTACCCACACTAATAATAGCCTTTCTATCTCATCTAACATTGTTGATCACGACAATAATTTAAGTAACACCTGTAGCCACACTAGATTCCTTATACAAATCTTTTCTCTGTAAAAGTGTTGAGATGGGGGCTGGGGATTTAGCTCAGTGGCAAAAGCGCCTGCCTGGCAAGCGCAAGGTCGTGAGTTCGGTTCCCGGTACC
>NW_004955489.1:4532665-4544953 GCF_000276665.1 Chinchilla lanigera
ACCAGAGAAAAACCAAAAAAAAAAAAAAAAAAAAAAAAAAAAAGTGTTGAGATGGTGTATTTCAACGTGCTGTACATATGAGCGAGATTTGTCATATGAACACCACTCTCATATTTCTCCATAATTTCCTTCTTCTTTTTCATTGTGATTGCTTTCTTTACCTTCCCTTCCTTTCTTATCTTCTTTTGTAGCTTTCTGAGGCCATTTTGAAAAAAGTAATCAGAGTGAATATATAAAACTATGACCAAAATCATGTCCACAAACACATGCATCTAGGCTACACTGACATATACTTCTGAATACTTTTCTGGCATCACAAGTCTTTGTTTACAACAGCACAAGTGGCTAGCATTTGGGGCATAACTCAAGACTTTGTTTGTAAGTTAAATGTAAAATTTCAGTCATAAACCAAGTTGTTTATATGTGAGGCCAGTTGTGAGGCCAGTTGTAATCAGAGGGTCCACTACTTTCCTTTTTTTTAATATATTTTTTCATACCTTTC
Source organism: Chinchilla lanigera (assembly GCF_000276665.1). Lineage (NCBI taxonomy): Eukaryota > Metazoa > Chordata > Mammalia > Rodentia > Chinchillidae > Chinchilla > Chinchilla lanigera. Next base: position 4,533,168 of record NW_004955489.1, read on the forward strand.
TCTATCTCTCTGTTCTTTCTCTCTTTTTACTTTATTTTACATATATTATTAGTATTAATCTTAATATAATATAATTAATGTTTCATTTTCTCTAAATTATTGTATATCATTATTGTTTGTCTATTTTCCTGGGTTAGTGAAATAGTTGAGATTTTTTTTACATAAGTATTTAACTGTAAGATAATTTATGGTGCACTTCCAAATTGTTAATGTTACTCTTCCTTCTCAAAGCAGCACTATCATTCAAAAGTGACTGAATGGGTGTCCACATCTCAAGACACATCACAAAGAGAAAACCACTTAATCAAAAGACCCTCACATGATAGTGGTAAAGGTATCTATCCATCTTGATCTGCAAACCTCAACACAAAAATACAAGAATCATGAGAAAACAAGGCAATAAGGTGCCTTCAAAAATTCGTAACTCTCCAAAAGTTTATCCCATAGATGATGAATTGAGTGAAATTCCAGAAAGGTAATTTGAAAAATTTATGGAGAAAATCATCAGTAATATCCAAGAAGAGACAAGTAGATGAATGAATTAAAGAGAATGCAGGAAGTAAAAGATCAGTAAAAGGAGATAGATATTTGGAAACAAAACAGCAGAAATCCTGGAAATGAAAATGTTAATTAGACAAATTTTTAAAAACTCAATTGAAAGTCTTGGCAGTAGGAACAGGGAATCAGAAGAAAGAATATTAGGACTTCAAAAGAAGGTACATGTAGTATAACATTTGGAAAGAAATAAGGAACAAAAAAACCCCAAGAAACAGCAAGTAAATTAGGCAAACAGTCTTGGATAACTCTAAAAGACAAATTTAAGACTCCTTTTGTCCTTAAAGAGGGCAAGAAAATACTAATGTCATAGAAATCCCACTCTTTCACTGAAATTATTGAAAAATATGTTCCCAAATCTGGAGAATGGCATGGATATCCAAGTAAAGGAGCCATTTTGAACTTGAAATAGACACTTCCAGAAAAGAACATCATAGTAAAAACTCTACGACACAACACACTCAAGATGCCTAAAATTCAGAACAAAGAAAAGATATTTAAAAGCTCTTAGAAAGAAACATCATATCACTTATAAGGACAAACTCTTCAGAGCCGAGCGTTGTGGCACACGCCTATAATCCCAGCACTCAGGAGGCTGAGGCAGGAGGATTGTTGTGAGTTCGAGACCAGCCTGGGCTACAAAATGAGCTCAAGGCCAGCCTGAGCTACATAGTGAGACCCTGTCTCAAAAAGCCAAAAACAAGGATAAAATCATCAGAATAACAACATATTTTTCAATAGGATCTTTAAAGGCAGGATATCTTAACATGTAGTATTTAAGGCCTGAAAGAAAATAACTGCCAAGCTAAATTACTATACCCTGCAAGGATATACTTCAAAATCAAAGGAAAAATAAACACCTTTCATTATAAACATTAAGTAAAGAAATTCATGATCCCTAAGCCATCACTGCAGAAAATATTAAAAGGTATCTTAAACACAAATGAGAAAGACAACCACAACCACTAAGTCAGGAGAAAGACTAAATTTCATCAGGACAGTAGATAAACAAATGAGAATCAGAAATGAATCAAATACTGGAATAAACAACAAAATGATGAGAATTAGTACATACCTTCATACAGCTGGGCTTAATTCTACAATTAAACGACCCAGATTTGCAGATTGAACCAAATACTAAGATCCATGTATATGTTGCCTGAAAAATATATATACCTTAACTGCAAAAACATATGCAGACTGAAAATCAAAGAATGAAAAGTGGTACTTCAAGCAGCTGGAGCAAGTAGAAGTAGCTATACTTATATCTGACAAAGTAGAATGCAAACTAAAATTAGTCACAAGAAACAAAGAAGGCCACTACATACTGATAAAGGAAATGATTCACCAGGAAGAAGTAACAATTGTAGATATAATCACCAAATGTTCAGCACACTTATCTGCAATTTACAGGAAAGAGATTTATTTTGTCTTACAGTTTCAGTGAGTTCACTCCATGGTAGGCTGGCCGTAAAACATAAATGTCATGGAGAAAGGGCATAGGGTGGATAGCTGTTCAATCCATGGAATCCAGGAAACAGAGAGAGTTGAGAGCAGCCAGGGAGAATACACCCTTCCGGGTCATGATCCAATCACCCTCCTCTTCTAACCAGGCTTCATCTTCAAGCACAAGAGCCTTTTGTTGGACAATTTAGCTTTAAACCACAACATTCTGCCCCTGGCCCCCAAAGGCTCATGTTAATCACACTATGTAAAATTCATTTAGTCCAATTTGAGAATTGCCAGAATTTTAATAGTTCCATTACTGCTGGAAACTCTAAGTCCAAAGCCTCTTTTGAGACTGAAGGCAAAACTTTTAAATGTGGGCCTATATAAAAATAAAAAAGAAAGTTAAATACTTTTAACATAAAATGAAAGGTATAGATTCTCATCCCCAATTGGAGGAATAGGGGATAGAAAGGAATTGCGCCAAAGCAAAACTGAAACCCAGCCAGACAATCATTAAGTCCTTAGCTCCCAGTCCAGTACTCGGGCAAGTCGTGGTGAGATGTGGACTCCAAAGGGCTTGGACATCCTTGACACTGCTGGTTACATTCCCTATGGCCTCTCTCAGGCCGACTCTACTCACTGTTTGTGGTTTTCCTCAGCCAATGTCCCACATTCTTGACATTCCAGCTACCTTGGATCCCCATTGGACCTTCAGCTTCACTCTTGCAGCTTCACACACTGTTCCCTCAGGTGCACTTTGCGTGGCCTCCCAGTCCTTTCTCTGGAATATGGGGTGAAATCCTCCAAGACCCCACAGCTCCCGTGTTCTGCATGCCTGAAAAGCCAGCACTGTGTATTATGGCAAGGTTTGCTGCCATTTTGAGCATTTGCTTAACAACCCTGGATCCTGGCTGCACTGGCTTCTGAGAAACTGCAAAGCTGAAATCATGGAAAATATTCCCTGTGGGACTCTAAATGAATGGGGTGTCCAGGGGCTGTCTTCTCAAAACAAAGTCTTTTGCAGGAGTTTACACTTTGACCTCTTTGAGCATGCTAGAGTGGATTCTGGCAAACTTCTGAGAGGCTTTTATGGCATCTTCCCTATTGTTCTAATGCAAAGGTTTTTCTGTAGATTTGTTTTCCTTAACACTAGTATTTCCAGGAACCATGCTTACTTTTGCCCCAACACTCTAGGTGTTTCCATTCTGAAGAAGCTGAAAACTTTGCAAATAATTTAGTTCTGCTTTTTTTCTCATGCTTCTCCTTGTAGATCTGGCTAAAAGCACCAAAATTATCCACCTCAATGCTTTAACTTTAGGATGCCTTAAATTCCTCCACCAGTTAGATCATTTACTCCACCACCTTCAATTCAGCCTCATATAAAGTCTCAGGACATGGACCAAATGTAAACAACTTCTTTGTTGGTATGAAACACACAGAGCCTCTAGTCAAGTTTCTATCATAGTCCTCATTCCCATCTGAAACCTAGGAGTATGGCACTTACTCTCCACATTCTTGTCAGCATTGTGTCCTTCCGAACTCTAATCACAATCCCCCATCAAATTCAGCTGACAGCATTCTAGGCCATCTCTACCTGTTATTTCCTCTACAAACTGTGAACCAAATAAACCTTTCCTCCTTTAAATTGTGGGTATTGTGTATTATGTATCAGCAATGAAAAAGTAACGAAGACATACATGCTTTTGTAAATTATAACGATAAAGAGAAAATCATGTAAATTCAGAGAAAAGGTATAAAAGGTTACCTGTATTGGCTAACATCGAATTCTCCATCCACAATGGAAGATGCTATTAGACATTGGTGTAATGTTTATGGAATACTGAGTGGAAAGGATTTTGAACCTAAAATACTACTGAAGAAAAATACATTTTTGGTATACCAGAAAGCTGTCACATAAGAGCAGAGAAACTTTTCAAAAATTTGTGGATTCTATTTGAAAATATGATCTCTAATGAAAGTACATAAATTAATTTTCTACACTTTTCTTAATTTTCTAGGACTGCTCTCACAAAATGCCACAACTGTGTAGCTAAAACAACAGAAATTCATCTTCTCAAAATTCTGGAAGCTACAATTATGAGCCTCAGGTGGGCAGGTTTTGTTTCTTCTGAGGTTTCCCTTTTTTGTTCAGAGACAGCTTATTTTTGTACTGTGTTCTCAATGATTTTTCTTTATGTATACACACCCTTGGTGTCTCTCTGTATATCCTAATCTCTTAAAAGCACAAATCATATTAGATATTGGCCCAGTCATGCCTCATTTTCACTTAACTGCATCTTTAAAATATTTATCTCCAAAGACAGTCACATTCAGAGGTACTGGGCTTTAAGACTTCAACAAATTTTGTGGTGACAAAATAAATACCATAACAGTACTCTTCTCAAATGGTGATATAATTACTGAGAATGGAAGAAGATAAATTAGGAATGATTCAGACTCCCATATCTGTCATGATTCTTTGCTATATGCATGATATCAATGGCAGTTTACCCCTACAAAGACTCGCAGGACTGAAGGAAGCTGAATTGATATTGCTGTATATGACAGTAATTTGAATGTCGACCTTGCTTCCAATAAGATTTTGTACTCCTGAATAAACTCATCAGGACCATATCTGCTATGATCTGGATTTGGTTTGAATGTGTTCTCCACAGACTAGAGAAGCTGAAAAACTGAAACTCCACAGAAGCTTCACTCCACAGAACACTCTTCATGTGTTCTCATTGTGGTACCATTGAGCTGGTGGAAATTTGGAAAAGCAGGGCCCAGTTGAAGATAATTAAGCCATTGAGGACGCTACTCTCATGAAAAAACTGATGCTTGTATTATGGAATGAGTTGGGGCTTGTGAAGTGAGCTGGTTCCGTGAGAATGGTTGTTATATATAAAAAAAGTATTCCTGTGTTTTCCCAGCCTCTTGTTTCTTATCCTTCTATGTGATCTTTTCCTTTCATATGTGCTCCCAGCACAAAGCCACTCATCATTTTCTGATATAACCAGAAGGCCCACACCAGAACCAAGTAGATGCTGGCACTACAGCTTCAGACCTCATAAACTGCAAGCAAAATAAAACTTTTATTTCTGTATAAAGTACCCAAATTCAGTTATTTCTACATAGCAACAGAAGTAGACCAATACAATATCAATTCATACTATGTGCATGTGCTAGTGTGTGTATGCAGGAGTACTTTTGTATGTGATCAGATACCATAACTTCATAACCTACACAAAATTCTGCAGTGAGTATCAGAAGTGAGACTGGTTGGAAGAACTATACTACTACAATAATCAGATATGAGACAAAATGCTGATAAAAATGAAAGATAGGATGGTGATCTGAGACTTTCTGAGTTGAAATCCAATGGCCAAAGCCATGACACTGTTAGGTCATTGTGGAATTTTCCTTGGGGATAGAGACCATGTAATAATAGAGTTAATCAACTATTTCCTTAAATGGAATCAGTTGGACCCAAAAGATAATTAAAGAGGGTGTGAGATTTAGAGTTAGGAAAAGATGAAAGTGGAGCCAAGAAATCCCTTAATTAAAAGGAAAAAATAAAAGTTTGCATTTTTATAAAGAATGTGAATACTTGCTTTAACATATTAAACATATTTTTGGGTAAAAATTTGTTTTTAAAGACAGAGTCTGAAAGAGAGCTATGGCCTTGGAACATTGTGATTTATACAAATGTATTCTAAATGAATTTAGTTTTCTTTTTAGTTCTAACAACAAGATTTCAGAAAAAAATTCTACAGAATGAAGATAATTTCTACATGGAAAAATAAAAATCTTGAGACAATTCAACTAAAGCATTAAACAACTGCTGTGTCTCATGCATGCTCTTTTTTTCCTTTAGGAATAAAACAAATGTACTAGGCTTTTTTCTTCTTTAGAAATAAGGGAAATGTGCTGGTTAGTAGCTGACTGGGCTAATACAAGTCGGCAGAATAGCCAATTACAAACCAGTTTTTTCCAGACTTTTATTCCATGGCTAAAAACCATAGGGAGGATATTTTCCTGTTAACTTCTACATCATGTTAAAGTATTGCCTTGAATCTTTGACTTTTGTAGCTACACAACGAAGCACAAAGGTAAGTGGTGGTTGCATATTAAAAAGCATTCAGTCTTTCTGTAAATAAATATGCCACCACTTCCTCTTCTACTCCTCTTCTTTCTCCTTCTTCTTCCCTTCTTCCCATCCTCCACCTTCCTTCTTCCTTCTCCTCTCCTCTTTCTTTCTTCTTTCCACTATTGCGAATTGAACCTAGGGCCTTCACCATGAGCTGAATCTATATTCCTTCTAAAGAAATTACCTTTGAGAAAGGGTCTCACTATGTAATTAATTTGCCCAGGTTAGACTCAGATTTGCATTTGTCCTGCCTCAGCCTCCTCAAGTGCTGGAATTACAGACAAGATGTTTCTCAAGTGCTCTGCAAGTTAAAAGTTAAAAAGTGTTCAGACTTGGGGAAAATATCCCAAACTTATTGTAAATTAACTTTTAAACAAAGGCAAATGTAAAAAGGGTAATCAGAGGTAGAACTAGGAGGTCAGGTAATAGCAGGTGAACGGCATCCTGAGGTCCTCCCTCTCCCAAGACCAAAGGCCATGGAAAGTGAAGAAGAAAGTAGTGGGGGTGAAGGAGAAATTATGGGCTAAAACAAGAAACTTCAACAGAAAATCAAGTCCTGAAAAGGCGATGCTTAAGGCCAAATGAAACTTGTGCCAAGCTCTCTCCTGCTCCATGACAGGGACCAGGGAGAGGGTCATTTGAAATGATAGCCTGAGAAAAAATTACACGCCCTGTACAGGTCCTAGCACAATGTCCAAGGCCTGACTAGACTGTTAGGATTTCAGAAAGGCATATGCAGCACTTTATGTTCTTATTGGCTGCCTTGCTGGTCCCTGTAATAGGCATTCCCTTTAAATGTGACTTTGAAGATACTCCCAACAGGAAATAAGAGTCTGTTTCTGCAATACTTGAATCTGAGTTAGCCATATGACTTTTTTTCCCCACTAGTATAGTATGTTGTAGAAGTGATGGTGGGCCAGTTCCATCCCTAGGTATTAAGAAAGCTTTTCCATTTCCACATCTTCTCTGGGACCCCTGTCAGGTCCTAAGAATAATGCTTGAGGAGCCTACCAGGGAATATCTTGGACACAGCCCAGTCATCCCAGCTAAGGCATTCCTCAGGTAGCCCAGAGCCAGCTGATTCAACCAGGCTCCTGTTAATTTGTTAATTTTCTATCACCTTGTCTGAAATAGGAGAACCCAGGCTCCTCTGGTACACAGCTGACAGCAGACACAAAAGCCCATCCAGCTGAGACCACACGGATTCAGTAATAAATAGTACATTTATGCCACTAAGATTAAGGAACTTTATTATACAGCAATGGCTAACTGCTACAGAATTTGGTAATTTGTGGGGCTGCTGCCAAGACTAAAATCTAAAATGAATATCATTCCATTTTTCTGTAATATAGATTAACTCTAATTTTTCCTTGTTAATTTTTGTCTGATCTATCCACCAAAAAAGCAATGTCAAGGTTCCCCAGTATTGTTGCATTCCATCTTATCTTTTTAGATCTAATAATTTTTGTTTTATAAAATTGAGTGCTTGAATATTAGGTGCATATATATTGACACTTGCTATATCTTCTTGTTGAACTGATCCCTGGATTTATTATGTAATGACTTTGTGTCTTTTTACAGTTCTCATCTTTAAGTCTACATTGTGTGGAACAGGAATAGCTCATTCTGTTACCTTTCTCCATTCTTGCAGTTTTCATTCTGTGTGTGCCTTTAATGTGGAGGTGAGTTTCTTTTAGGCCATAAAGAAGAATGAAATCCTTTAATTTGCAGCAAAATGGATGAACCTGGAAGACATTTTGTAAACGACGTAAGCCAGACATGGAAAGACATGTATCATAAGTTGTCTCTCCTAAATAGAAGTTATAAAATACAAAACCCAACCCGAATGTAGAATAGTGATTCTCAGAGTTTGTGAAGGAGATAGAGGGGGGAATAAAGGGAAACTGGATTTGATCAGTGCATGTTGTATGCAAGCACTGCAATATCACACTGAATGCCATTAATATGTCAAATTAATACATGTTGATAAAAAATAAAATAAATTATATGGCATTGTCTTTGGGACTGGGTAGCAGGCAGAGGCTAGAAAACTAACAACAAATCTAAAATCTTCTGAGAAAACTGTTACTGTAATGTAGCAACCTGTTTTATATGTAGTGAAGTAACTGGAAAAACCAGAGTTTTTCCATATTAATGGCATAATAATGGCAGTTTTTTTATTACTTGTTACTGTCTTTGATTGTTTGATCAATCTTACATTCTTATGTTTGGTGAACTGAGCAACTGCATTGAAGATAACAGTATGTAGTGTAGCAATCATTGTTAATTCCTATCATTTTGTTTTGAGGTCATGTATCATTTTTGTTGTTTTGCTTTTGTCTTCATTGCTGTTGTTTTGTCAGGTTTTCTTTCTTCTTTAAAATTGAAAAAAGAACATTGCTAAAAACACAAAGTATGTTTATATAGATAGTTAAAATTGCAACTGTAAGACACCATGTTGACCAGGGATATAGCTTAGTGGCACAGCGCCTGCCTCGCAAGTTCAAGGTCGTGAGTTCAATTCCCATTACCAAAAAAAAAAAGACACCATGTTAATACCTCTGAAAGTATTACAGTACCTAGCAGCAGACAGACAATAGGGCTTGCAGGAATTAAGATGTTTGTGCAGAACAGATGACCTGCTCAATGTAAATGCAAAAATAAATTACATTTGTAGAGAAAGCTTGTCTCAAAATATTTGTGGGTGTATCTTTGTCTGATGTAGATACAGATTCAGAGAAATCTCACAAAAATATTGAGCAATGCGTCAATAAAAATGTTTCCAACCTAGAATGGAAGGAACTGAGGAATTCACTTTATTTTGTTTTATTTTAAAGATAAAAGAACCAAGACATATTAACAAACACAGACATGAATAAAACTATATAAAAACAATAAAAGCAATACAGAATTTCAGACAAGGTGATAGAAAATTAACAATGGTTGTATTACATATTGTAATCTTTAAACTGGTTGCTCAGAAAAATAAAATAGGCATATAAGATTGATCAAACAATTAAACATTATGTGTTCCTTTCACCAAAGCAATAGAAATTAGTAGTACAATTACCTTAGCTATCTTGTGTGTGTGTGTGTGTGTGTATATTCACATTTTCCCTTCTTTCTTTTCTCTTTTCTTTCATCTCAGTCATTCTTTCTCTTTGAGCAGGAACTGAGGAATTTAAAATGCAAAAATGCCTCTTGCCCTCCAGCTATCTATGAACAGGGAGCAGGCTGCGAGAGTGCACAAAGGGCTTACCTTCCAAAGCCTTCCCTGGAAATGCCCAAGACAGTGGAAAATTTAAAAAAAAAATTATATATATATATGGTATATTCTCAAAGCACAGAGCCAAGATCCATGGAGAACAATATATAGTGCCATTTACAGCAATTAGAACTGGATTATAATGAGGAAACATATTTTTCTCTGAAAACCCTTATTCTGAAACTTTTTAATTATTACAGACTACTTGCTTTCTTCTTTTTGAATGTGAAGGCTGACTGCTGTTCTTCTTTTATCATCAAATATTTGGTATATAAAAGGCAGGTTGACTTCTGGGAGGGGGAGTGTGTATTTTGTACATGGGATGGATGAGGATAACTGGAGGCAGAGGGTAAACTGCAGTAAGTTTAGCTACAATGATGGACACCATAAATGGATTCCCATAACCACACTTGCTGCAATGTGCCTTTGCAATTCTTCTCACTAAAAGGTGGAGTTTGCGAGGCATAGTGGCACACACTTGTAATCCCAGCACTCTGGGAAGGAAGATCACAAGTTCCCTGCCTAGCTAACTTAGTGACTTAGTGAGATGCTATCTCAAAATTTAAAAAATGAAAAAGGGTTGGGGATTTAGTGCCATATGGAGGCCCTGGGTTTAATCTCCAGCATCACACATACACACACACATACAAAGAGTTTATTTCCCCACACATTTAATCTGGGATTATGGTATGACTTGCTTTGACCAATAGAATAGAGTAGATGTGATGGTGTGCCAGTTCTATGTACAGGCCCTGAGAGACCTTGTACACATCTCACCCTTTTAAATCTCTGCCATGTCATGAGAACACACCCAGCCTAACTTGTTGGAGAAGAAAAGACCATGTGGATGGGACCCTGACTATGTCAGAAAACTCCAAAATGTGTGAGAAAGCCCAGCAAAGATCAGTTTCCTACCTTACCCACTGACGACAGCAGACATAAAGTAAATCTAGCCAAGATGAGAAGAGATGCCCAGCTGACTCACAGGTACGGGAACAAAAATAAATGGTTATTGATTTAAGCCACTGCAATTTGGAGTGATCTGTTAGACTATAATAGGATGGGAATACAGGTCCGAGCAAGCAAGTAAACTGGAAAAAAGTGAGTTTGTGTTTCTTTTGGGGGATGACCATTGTTACCATTAAACGCAAAATTAGGCTGGTAGATATAGCACATTTTCAGCCATTAAAAGAGTAGATCTTTTGTACTGAAATTTTAAATATTAATTTTGTCTTTGTTTTTACAAGTAACCATGTGAAGAATACTACTACCGGACTGGTGGGGAAATGCAGAAAAAGGAGGTCAAAAGGTGTAGTCTGAAAGTTTATGTTATAGATAGAAACGTAATCACCAACATAATTGTATAAAGAAGTGAGGCTTTGGAGATACAGCAATGGGATTAGTGCCCTTATCCACACAGACCTGCCTTGCCTTTTCTAGTGTGTGGGGATGGTTTTTGATTGACAGGAGGAAAATGATATTTAAGAAAATCTGATGGCAATAACAAGATAGCCAGGAGACGCTAGGTGTTGAGAGGTTGATAGAAGCATCTAAATTATAGATCATGAGACCCCACACAAGAGGAGAATGAAAAGAACCAATACTAGACATATGTAAGACCAGATATTGTTCTCTATTTTTATTGTAAAATTATTACAGCTTTACCTTAAAATTACAGTAGTAAGAAAGTATACGTAGTAAAATATATGCATGTATATTTCTGTAATCATTATTAAAAGTGATATGAATTTCTAAATGAGTATACAAAAAAGGAGTGTACAAACTTTGAAAAACCCAGCAAGGAGGTAAAATAAGTAATGAAAATCCATAAAAATTAATAAATAGTACCAAACTGTAATAAGTAAGTGTGAATTAAAAGGTAGATATTCACAAATGGAGTAAAAACATCATCATGGTCTATTTTGAAAAGATCCATCTAACAAAGACAAACAGAGAAAAGCTAATAATATGGGAATAGATAAATGCATAACAGTTAAACGGCAAAAATACAAAGCAGAGATAGCAAGGAAAAGTCAAGACGAGAAGCATTAAATGAGTCACAGAAGATAACTTTATATTGTGAACAAAGATAATGCAATAAGACTCATAAAACAATACATTGAAGAAATATTTCAATACATAAAGCAAACAAGGTTAGAAATAGGGGACTGATAAAATAACAAAAGAGTTACATGCTTTTATCAGAAACTGTAAAACAAGCAAATAGAAAACCTGAATGACAATTAACATATTTAATATGTCAAAACATGACATAATTGAATCCCAAGAAAAAGGAAATATTTATTTACTTCAACTGCCAGTGGAATATTTTTTTTTTTTTTTTTTTTTTTTTTTTTTTTTTTTTTT